>NW_015150894.1:161958-214977 GCF_000732505.1 Cyprinodon variegatus
CATCCATCCATCCATCCATCCATCCATCCATCCATCCATCCATCCATCCATCCATCCATCCATCCTTGGGGTTGCGGTGGGGCTGCTGCCTATCTCCTCGCCTGGAAAAGTCACCAGTCTGTTGCAGCACATTATATTTATTTAATCTAAGTTGGCTTTGATTTTACATAATAAACAATTTCAATAGGTTGAATAGTGGATCCGGTACTCTAATTTCTTGGAGGAAAAGTTGACTGTAGAGACTCCTACATTTCTATGTCTTCCCGTTAAAGCACACAACCAAGTTCTTAAAGAGCATGGGTTTTGTTTTGGTCTTATTCAACAGTAGTACATTGATGTGAATAATTCATTTCTGTGATTTCTAGCTCTGTCCCTGCTAAAAAAAAATTGAACTTTTTTTTGATGCCGAAATAAATCTGATTTGGGTTACTTTTCCTTGCAGTGGGAACAGGGCCTTTGTGCCACCCTGCGGTCTATGTTAATTTGCCTCACACAAAATACCTTGCTGTCTAGTTCTAAAAGGGTGTTTTTAGGTAAACCTGACCAAGATGTCCTGAATACTAAATCAAACACTCCAGCAAAATTACACTACGATGGAAAATGAAAGCAGATGCCAAATCAAGTATTTAAAGTGGTTCCTCAGGCAAATTGCCTATTTGCAGTTTGTGATTTTTTAAATTTTTTTATTATTAAACTCCACTTCCATTTGCTGCATAATGCTTGTACATGCAGTGACCGCTTTTCAGAATAAAAAAGCTTTTGAAAAAGGTAAAATTGCTGGAGACTTTATTTGGTATGTGATTCCTAAAAGCATTCAGCCAGAGATTAGCTTCTCCTCTGCAAAGCCATGTTGGCATGATCCCAATCTTCACTTTACATTTTGCTCAATTTATTTTTACTCAGTACTGCAGAATCCTATTTTTTAAGAATACAGCAAAAAATTTGAGCTTTTATACAGCTTAGTGTTAAAAAAATAAAGCACATTTCCTTCTGCTTAGTGAATTAGAGGATCCTGTGTATTTTCCCTTTGTTGGAGGCAGGAGGGACATTTCAAATACTGTGTTAGCAAATTTTTTACTCCCTCTGAGCACACCCATCCCTGCCAACCCTCAGACCCCCCTCTCTTTAAACACATCCCCACCTTGTTATCACCCTGCAAAACCCCAAAATCTGGGTTGCCATAGCGACAGCCTACCCATCAGACACAAAATGTGTCACTTGAAGGTGCTACAGCCAAATTTTTGGCAGATAGACACCAGTTTTTCCTATCCTATATTATATATTCCAATACTCTTCCTTTTTTTTTTTTTTACCCCCTTTGCATCGTTTTTATTGCACATCTGATTATTAATCAACAGACACTGCCAGGACTTACTGAAGATTATCAAAGCACTCTCTTACTTTTAACTCCAAACACAGAAATAAAAAAAAAAATCTGACAGCGCTGACATCAAGTATAATGTTTAATACAAAATCATGTAAATAGAGGCAGTCAACTCTGGTGAATTATACATGCACAGTGCAATCCTATGGGCAATCAATGGGAAACAGTTATGTCAGTTTGGAGGTTGAAAGGGAATGAGCATTTTGAGATTTAGCTTCAGAAAAACTCAGTCACGTCTCGCTACTGATTTCAGTGATATAAACTTACCAACCTGCCCAGAATATAGCACTTTATACACCTAAAAACTATCTGTATACAATTTCTATGCTTCAGACAGCTGTGCTGAATTAGTAGTTGATCAGTAATTGTAAAAGGTGTGAGAATCGTTACCAATCAGGAAAACTAAAGAAAACACTCAGTCAAACAATTGTATGTAATAACTTATGACAGCAGACCAAAGGTTTGATTGTCACTCTGAAAACAGAAAAAAAAAATCTTTTCAATCAGAAAATATTAATATTTAAATAACTAATGCTAGAGGAGATAAAATATAACTCATTTGTCATTGGAAAGGCTTACTACTTAAACTTACTGCCTAAATTGTAATAGATAAAATAAAACAAATTATTTGTATAAACTCTGATCAGCTTTGGAATAATTATCAATATTGGAATAATTTTGCATGAGGAAAAAACACATATGTAGCAAATGTACAATAAACATCCCCCAGTGCTTTTAAATGCATCCTGTTATTGTTTAAAATAAACTGTCAGTAAAAAGCCCTATAAGACATTTACATTAACACATACTGTGAATTGTAAGGAATTCAGCCCATTTATGTGCAGTGTTGTCCTGCAGTAGTAACTCTAAAAAAGTAACCAGTTACTTGAACAGAATCAAAAATAAATATGGATCCAGGCTCAAAATGAGCACCTTAACATGTGCTTTAGAATGGCTTTGTCTCCATTCAAACCCAGATTTAAAGCCTTCCAGGGCAGCATAAAGCCCAATGCTCTCATTAAGCCATAAAAAAGAAAAAGAAAAACTGAAAACAAACAGTCAGTTCGATGTTTTATAAAATACGTGAATCCGGAAATTGTCTATGTTCCAAATTGAAAAATTTTTGTTCTCTACTTGAAAAGATTTTCTAGTTTTTAATTATTTTTTTTTATTAAGAAGTCAATTTATAACAGAGATTGAATTTATAGTTTAGAAGTGGAAGAATAATAATTATAAAGTATGGCATGAGTTTGTATGTGGTTCCTTGACTGGGATATCTCCAAATAACATCTATTGCAAAATACAGCTGCATGAAACCAATAAGTAGGATCCAACTACATGTAGTTTCAGCTGAGTAGAAATGCAGCTGTTCTGGGATTATATTAGAGAACATTAATAGTAGAAAACAGCAATAACAAGGGTCACAACAGAAGGTTCCGTTTAGAGGAGAGTTACATAAATATACCTCCCACAAAATTGTATTTAATTTATCATCTGAAAAAGTGAAGACCAACCAAGACATGTCTGTTGAGCAAAACTGAGAGGCTCAACAATAATTCTTTTTTTATATGAAATCTGAGCAGTTAAGAAAAGTTGCCAATGGAAAAAGATAATATATGTAAAAGAAAAAAATTATTCAAGTGTATAATATTTAATTATCTTATTTTATAGATAAAGCTACTGCCATAATTTTGGTGCCAATAGCTGTCTTCATTGCTAATTTCCTTCACCTGTTTAGCTCTGCCCTGTTCCTCATTAGATGCACCTTTTCCGGTTTTCTATTTAAGCTGCCTGTTTCCCAGCCAACAGCGCCAGATTATTCTTGAGCCTTTGTTTTTCCTGCCTGTCACCGGTCTCCTGTCAGTTCTGCAGCCTTCCGTGTCTGGAACTCTCTGGCAGCACCTGCTGCTTCTGTTCTGTCGAGCGACTGGAACCATCTCCGTTCTTTGGACATTGGACTGTACTATTAAACCAGAGCTTCCAGTCATAGACGCTCTAGCTTCAGCTGCTGTTGCCACAGATCCACAGCCCGTAGTGTTTAAAATAAATTCTTTGAATTATCCCACTGTCTGTTTCGTCTTGAATTCTGGGTCCTGCGTTCTGAGTTTGTTACAAATACTCATTTCATCGGAAGAGTATCTTCTAGTAAAAAAAACACACTTTTTTAAGATCAATTTTTACCTTTATTTTAGATAATTTTTGCAGTGTTTGGGTAAAAGAATCCACCATCAGTATAATTATTAGTAGTACTCACCACAAGTCTGATTGGGGGAGATGCAGGCCGATTTAAGGAGTGGCAGCCTAGTGGTTAGGGCATAGAGCTTGGAATCCAGAGGTTCTGAGTTCAAGCCCCACCCCCACAGACTGCCACTCTGGGTTACTGGGCAAAAAACCCTTAACCCCCACACTGCTCCATGGGCTCCGCGCAATGGCAGCCCACTGCTCTCCAAGGGGGGGTTAAATGCTGAGAGTTAATTTTATTGCCTGTACTTGTGACAGTTTAATGACAATAAAAAACTAGAAAAAAAGAAAAGGATTCTAAAAGACAAACTGCAAGCAAAAAAATTACAGTTAAATCCAAGAAAGTCAAATTCAACACAAGCTACAGTAGGCAGAGATGCAGCAATTAAGTCCAAGAAGGTTATGTTGTCAGAATCAACAAAAATAAAGTTTTTGTTTTTTGACTACAAAATAAAAGCAGCATCACTATGGTGAAAAGTGGTGGCAGCATCATCCTGTGGGAATGCTTTTCTTCAGCAGGTATATGGAATCTTTTCCACACCAAAAAAAGATCAATCTTAGAGAAAAAAAAAACTGCTATGGGATGCAAAAGACTAAAGATTATAGAAGAAAACTAACCAGATTAGGGTAACTTTCTTCCAACACGGCAACCATAGAGGCTTTAGAAAACCTGTTTAGAATTAGAACGGCCTGAAGCCTAATGGGAAAAGGTGACAAGTCTTGAAAATTGCTTTCTACAAATACCATCTCTTCAATCTCACAAACCTTGATCTATTTTCCGAGGTAGCAATTTGTAGCTGTGATTGGAGCGTATCGACTTGGGAAGGATGAATACAAATGCACGCCACATTTTTCAGATTTTCATTATGAAAAACTTTGAAGACCATGCATCTGTTTCCTCCCCCCTCCACTGCTACGTGCTTCCATCCATTGCTCTTTCACATGACACAGAATGAATTTTGTGGTTTCAATTTCTCTAAATTTAAAAGCCTTTTAAGTTTTCCCTGTAGATCTCCTACTTCCTTCTGCTGGGCTACGCACACTTTCCTGACAGCCTGATAAAGGAAGAAGAATACTGCAACATGTTTTTTTTTTTTTTTGCTTTTTGAATGCTGGTTTAAATTGAAGCGTATAAACACCATCTGCCTACAGCCCAGTAAAACCCACTGTGTATGTATGAATAGTCAATGTCAATTAACATGTTCCTCAAGTGTTCTGCCTGGCGAGGAGCTGGTTGGAAATCACACTACCTCTCCCAGGAAGTGGGGGTGTATCTGTACTGTATGCATGAGGGTAGACAGGACTATTAATTAAGGCTTTTTAACATGTGTACGGATGGGCTTTTTTAGGGGTGAAAATTTTACGGAAAACATATGGTTCCCCAGACATAACAAAACCTAAAAGATATTTGCAGCTGTGTGCAGACACTTTCAGTCTTCAGTGACACATATAAGCACACACAGGCACGTCTGGAGTCCTGCAGAAACCAGAAGTGATGGATTCTGGCTGATTTTGTGTGCGTGTGTGTGTTTGGAATATCGTTAATCTTTTTTTTGGCTATTTGGTGAGGTGTGTGTCCATGCATAGCTAAGTGTGCATTTGCAGGGGAGTATTTTTTTGCATATGGAAGAAGCTCTGCCCCTTCTGCAGGGTCAACAGGGGGGACACTTAGCAGGACAGACTGCTGCCTTTCCTCCTGCTCCTCCTCCTCAAATTCTCGTTTTTATCATTTTTTTTTCCAAATAAGCCTAAAAGCACATGCCCGGTTCTTCTTCATATCCTTTCTTCTTCATTTTCTAGTGTTTTTCTAGTATATCAAATTTGAAATTTTTTTTTTCTATCACTTTGTTGATTTAAATAATAGACTTAGAAAGTAGTCAGAAAATGCAAGGTTTCAGAAATGGAGCAATTTTGGAACTTGTTCCATTTCTGCATCTTTCGCCTGATAACTTTTTTTTTTAGGCCAAAACTTCATGGTATTTTATTGGGAGTTAGTGAAAAAGACCAAATAGAATTTGTGTGTAGTGTTAACCCTCTTCATTCCCCATCATTCCTTCATTCGCCGCTACTTTAGACTTCCAGGTCAAATTTGACTGGTCTGTTTAAACTGCTCTCCAATGAACACAATTAAATATTTAAAGGCCACATATTTTTTTAAAGCTTTTTAGCTATTTCAAATGAGTGTTGAAGTGTTAAAACTGCACTAAAAATGCAAATAGGCACTAAAAATGCCTTCCAAAATACTTTTTCTATATACGTCCAGTATTGGGTTTCACCATGTAAACATGTATATTTAAGGAATTCCTGTTTCTAATGTTACATATTTGAGTAAATCTTTATTCCCTACCTTCCAGGTTTGCTTGGAAGGTTCATCTTAAAGGGACAGAAACCTCTAAAAGGAACCAGGCATTCATTAACTGTCACCTCATGGCCTGGATTCTCCATCAGTGGTAGGCGCTCCACCCACTTGTCCCAAGTAAGTGTAATATTTTTTTTTGTCCTGTTATATTAACAATGCATTTTTTGATACATCAATGACCCAATAAATTTTTGTGTGACTTTCAATTGTACTAAATATAGAGGTAAAATTGCACCTCAATTTCAGGTTTGATAAATAAGTCTGCTAGTGGTAGGTAATTACATTTTTTACATTCTCTCTACCCACTATTTTGCATGGTCGACTAATATTGGAGCCTAGGCTTAAGTTCAACTGAATAAACTAATTACTCGCCTTCATCTGACCACAAGACAGCCAGTAGGCTTTGAACCACGCCTCCACAAAAGCCAATCAGCATCCAAAGTTCATCTTAAAAGGCCTTCGATCAGCAACTCGTCTGCTACCTAGTACGGAGGTGGTGGTTGCGCTTTCTGTCTTCATTCAGATGACCCCGTTTCAACCCACCTCCAGCCCCTCCTCCACCATCGTAGCCAAAGCTTCATCAGAGTGTCATTCCTACCGCACACTTATTGCGTTCCCTGTTTTATCTCAACCTGTCCGGTAGAAGACCGCAGTGTTGAGTCTGGTTCTGCCAGAAGTTTCTTCCCAACGGAGAGTTTTTCCTCTCCACTGTCGCTTCATGCTTGCTCAGCATGGACAGGTTCTCTTAACCTGTGTTATCCAACTGGACTTCCAACTTCCAGGACCCTGAGTGAAGCTCTAGTATCAGCTCACGCAGTCCACTGGATCTCCCCATAAAGCTCAGCAGACCGTCTCGCTAACCAGCAGTCTACAGACTGACCAACTTCATCTATCTCCACTCCAACACCAGTTTCAGGCCTGGGGGGGAAACAATCCTGTTCTTTACTCCTGTTCGTGCATATCTATCAAATTCAACGCTGTTTCCTGCTGAGGTCTGAGCGCCAAAGACAAAATTTCTTCTAATTGTCTTCTCTCTCCATGTGAGTTTTTCAGGTTCAAATGACATGATCTATATAATCACGGAAGCACGTACAAGAAAGCTTGCTCTGCTGCTCAACTACATGCTACCACACAAATTTGCATCAGTTAGAAACAACCTAAATAAATGTGTATGTGTTTTAACACACAATAATCTTCTAAAGAAGAGGCAATTTGTCTTTTTTGTTGGGCAGCCAATTTTAGAATTGCTTATCCACTGCTAACTTCCTTTATATATTTATTTTAACTATTGGTCTAAATTTTCTTCCCAAACTTGTAAATGTCAATCATTTTGATATCTCTTCTTGAATTTCTTTTAGTATTGGATATGATGTGCTGCATTTTTATGTCTTTTCGCCAACTTCATGGTGTAATTCCAGTCCCAATAATGTAATTTTGTGAATTCACAGGTCTAGAAATAAGGCTGTGTTGTTTCAAAGTAAAAATCAAGTCTGCTGAAATCAGGAGGTGGGTAATCAGAGTTAAAGGTGATAGCCATAACCATGTTATTAAAATGATTAATTCTTCATCCACAAATGTCTAGAGTGTAGAAGAATAAAGCATTGAAAATACCCCCCAAAGAAATAAATAATAATAAAAAAAATTAATAAAAACAAAAAACAATGTTTTATAAAATTTGATGGGTCCAAAATATAAAACTATTTACTTTTAGTGGCCCTAGCAACTGGCTGAAAAACGGTAAAGAACGAGAAGAGGTGAGTGTCAGTGCACCACCAGTAAACAGTAGCTATCACCTTTAATTTGAAATTCTAAAATGGGGGTAGATTATTATATTATACTCCTTTGCCAAAAAAAACAAAAACAAAAAAAAAACAAAAACAAAACAAGAAATACTTAGGAGGGCAAGTTTTTCTTCTTTTTTTTTTACAGACTTGGAAGAGATTCAAATGGAAGTAAATAATTACACCATTAAGAGAGGAAGACAATACAGATAGAAAAGTTTAGAAAGCAGTTAATCTCTCTGAGAAAAAAAGCTTTAGCTCCTCATAAAACCCAACATGTTTTATGGAAGCAGTCCTCCTGGAGTTTGATGAAATAAACACAAAGGTCTTCAGGGCTTAAAAGAAACATTCACATCCTGCCAAACATGTAGTGTAACTCTTGTGGAGCTGAGAAAAAAAAGAATAAAGCAGCAAAATGCCTGAGGCTAAATGGCTGCAGTCTGTACTGTAATGGACTTAAAGCACCCACAAGCCTTATCGCTTCAGCCCATACGTCTTAGCATATGTATGTTTGCACCACTCAACCTGCAAGGTCTAACCTGAGAAGGGACAGAGGAAGCCTTGCAGAGGATTAGGAATTTATATTCCCAAATCCCAGATGCAGGGTTTTCTCCGCCAATCTCACTGCAAGCGGTCTAGCAAACCTCTGAGTGAGCCATGCAGGGAAATCCTGGAACAATGCTGGTAAAGGCGATGCCTGGAGGGAAAGGAATCTTGGATCAAATTCCTTCTCATTACCCCCCTCCTGAAAAAAAAAAAAAAAAGATTCCTTCCAAACGTTCAGAGCAAGAAAACTAGGGGGGTTGTGTTTTCCTGTAAAGCAGCTCAGAAACCTACTGTTTACTGCCGAGCTCTGTCATGTCAGTTTAATGTACAGGCCCACACGTGTGAAAAATTATCCATCCGCCCACAGAGGTGAATATATGTACTCAAGCTGCACAATTCATACAATTACTGCTACTGTAAGTATAGGAACTTCAGTCATTAGCCATGAACTTCTCATTCCCATCATCCTATTCTTATTTGATGAGCTTTGCAAAAAAATAAATAAATAAAAAAAGTCAAATGAAAGCCAGAAAACTTAAATATATAAGGATTTTAATGTGATGTGAAAATCTGAACATGTTTTAGCCGTTTGTAGTCAGCCCAATTGAGTAATTACTTTGCAAATTCTCCTTTGGTTGCGATCGTAGCTTCTACAGGGTTTGCAGCTTTCTGTGTTTAACATCTAGAAAAGAAAAGAAAATGTTTGATTTCCAGGAGTAAACATGTAGAGAAAGTTAGAGAATCTCAATTTTCAGGTTTTTGGGTTTGGATCTTGGCTTGGAGCTTTTAAAGAAAATCTTGCCAACACCATAATGCAGCCACCCCCATGTTTGACGATGGAGCAAAATATGAGCCAAAGTTCCCTTTTTTTTTAATGCCTCTCTTTTTCTTTCGAACATATGTGTGTAGTGCATAACTATTAATTAACAGATATTTCTTGTGCGACTTGTTATTTTAGGCAAATAAATAGGTCTTTGTTCTCTTACAGTTGTGCCAATTTCTTTCATTTTGATATTGTTGATTAAAAAATTCTCCATAAACATGCAGTATTGTCTACAACCTCAACCTGCTTTGCTTCGCCACAACTGTAAAACGTAAAAGTAAAATTTTGCACAACATACTGTTTTCAAGTTTTGCAACTTTAATGATTTTTATTGGTACTGATTGTGTAATTTGATACACAATCAGTACCAATAAAAAATCATTGCATCCAATTGTTTTCAGGCAACTGAAAACAATTGGATGCAAAACTTTTCAGGTTTTAGTTTGTATATTGAAGTTTTTACAATTCTTTTTTGATCAATCAAAAAAAAAAAAAAAACATATAGACTCATGTTTTTGATTGTAATGTGATAAATTATAAGGTTCACACAGCAAAAACTGATCAGAAATAATCACAAAAGCTTAGATTAAATGTATTCGCCTTTAATTTCATTTGGTAAATAAATTGATCTGGCAACTGAATGGGTATGTTTGTCTTTATAAAATATCTAATTTTACTGGCAAAATGTTTTACTTGCCTCTTAAAATTAAAGGACATGCACTTACTTATATTTGGATTATTATTATTATTATATTTGCCAACGTTTGGATTTGTTTTTACAGGTTCTCTGCTTCTGGCCAAATAATCACTCAAAGAAAGAAGCTGCAAAAGTGTTGGTTGGGGTCGACAATTCAGTAGAGTAGGCATACCATGTCCTGTGGAGAGGTTTGCCAAATTACTCTTGGTGCAATTTTCTTTTCCGTCTTTTGTTATCTGTTCCTATTGATAGATAAAAGCACTAATTAATCTGAAATAAGCAAGATTATTAACAGGCCAAGACAGAAATTCCACAGAGACTGAATGAATGTATCTCAGCGAGAACATACAGCACATCTCTCTTGCAGTCGATGAGCAATACCTTATAAAGGAAAGAAAACAGGAATCCCTGGCAACAAGGAGGCCGGAGGAAGTGTAGTAATGAGGGCACAACCTGATGCATATTGTACATAATTTGTCCAACTCAGCCGGTTTTTTCTTTACAGCTGAATTTCTTAGAATTCGCTTTCAGTGTTTCCATGACCCTGCCCTTTGCTGATTGCCTAAGCCAAAGCCTGGAGGTGTTTTATGAGAACAATTGATCGGTGGGCACACACTGATGAGCTGAGGCAAGGCAGAATCGTGAATGAAGTGGGATATAGAGGTGACCCAGGGGGAATCACAACACACTCCAGCTTGATCTCATGCAAAGCTGCTCGAAAGCCCAACACTGATGGATATACTCTCTATCCATGTCTCACCTGCTGTCTCTCTTTCACGCTCTCTGTCTCGTGCTTGCTCTGTTTTCTGGGTCTGATGAATGCAGAGTGAATCAATAAATCTATTCCCTCACTGGATACCTGATAAAATTTACAAGGACAAGCTTAATAAATTACTAATGGGCTGGCCAATTAGTTTGTCCGCTTTCCTGTGCAGGAGTGAGGGCCTCTGTCGTAGCTTCTGTTTGACTTAAAATTCCTCCATGGTCATTTGTATGCATATATATGTGCTGGCATGTCTCAGTCCTTTGCTGTCCCAAGATTGGCAGTAATCCGACTGGTGCTGCATTATCCTAGGCAATGTCTCTTAAGCCCCTGCAGCACCTCGGTGTGTCAGTTTAATTTATGGATGAATGACATCCACACCTCTTCCATCAAACATGCAACAGTAACCAACAAGCATCCAACAAGTAGACAACCTGAGTAAAATCAGAGGCAAGGATTTGATGCCCTGCAGCATCATGACAGGAATAAGGTGCAGTTTTTTTTTCTTCTACAGGTGCAGCTGTCCACTTGCTGTGTGGCCAGCCCGCCCAGACTCAGACATTAGGTTGCACCTGGACTAGATCAAAGCCGAGCCAGTGATAATGGTGTGAGGCGGCTGTTGAACCTAGCTGCACTTCTGCAACCCAGGTGGACCAATGAAGGCATCTCCTATAAGATACAACAAAATAATCTACTTAGATACCTGAAATAGATAATTCAGACCGAACTTTGTACTGCTCAGGTAACTTTTAACTAATAGTTAAAAATGCAACTTTATTTGTCCAGTTAAACATGTCCACTATTTCTCTGGCAAAGGTACCTAAATAATTCAAATAGCCTAAATAAAATGTTTTTACAGATTTTTTTACGGATCCAAATCAACTTGATATCATGAAAAAGAGTCAAGCTTTTTCTGAATCTATCACCAGCTGTTAACCATATATTTTTTTTTTATCAGTTTCTTAAATTATACCTAACCCCTATTGCTTTTTGACCTGTAGAATCTCTAAAGCACTTAAACCTAGCCGCTCTGATTACAGGAAGAAGGGTAAATGATTTTTGCAAGCAAAGAATAATACCTACTCAGATATTCAGTTCAATTAAGTTTAGTGCCAATTCACAACACATCTCATGTCGATTGCATCGAGTCATCGACTTTGCAGGATTAGTTTCTCCAGGATAAGCATGTGGCAACGGTTTGCATTGTGTTGCTGACTTACAGCAATCCCTCACACCTAGCATGCATTCAGCAATGGTGGAGAGAAAAGACTCCCTCTAAACAGGTTGACGCCTCCAGCAGACCCAGGTGCAGTATGAATGGCCTTCTGCTGAAGCAGACTGGGAGCTGAAGGAGATGGAAGCAGACACATAAAAGTAATATCAAGGCAAATATTCATTAGTACTTTCCATATTGGAGTAAGTTATGGTAAACTAGCTACAGAGATGATTTTTTTATGTAAAACATTTGAAAGAGTGTGGAGTATCAGGACATACACTGCAAAAGGAATACAACCATTTAAAATGTAACGCTTAAAGAATATAATCAGAAATCCAATTTAAAAAGTGTTTTCCAATTGCACATTTTAAACTGAATTATAATACAGACATTGTAAGTTGTATTTGTTAATCCACTGTTACTGTAATTTGAAAATGAACTTTTAAATCCAATTCCTCCATGTAGATTTTTAAAACCACAATTCATAAATCTAATTATAAATACCTGTCCTCATTAAACATTGATAAAAGGTCATTCCTTTTTCCATTTTTAACTTTGTTTTTACTACTTGATTTGTTCACTCCTCCTTGCAATTACATTTTCTTTCTACTTTGCCCTCTTCATTTAGAGTTAATCTTGTCTCTCCCTGTATGTACTGTGTTGAGTTTATCCCACTTCCTGATTGCTTGAGATTAGCAGACAATACTATGGATAAGGGCTGATGTTACCAAAAAGTCTAAAAAGGTCACAGAAAGGTCCTTCTTTTTTACTCATTAAGACCAAAGTCTCCTAAATGGGTAGAGTCTGACCCTTCTGACTTTAATTTTGGAATTCGAGTCCTGTTTATTTTCCAGGTAAACATCCAGGTACTTTTAAGAGTCCACTATCACAATGTTAGATCTCTGGATGTTCATCTTTGTCAGCGTGCAGGGTCTGCACCTGCAGAAGTAAAACAAAGTTTTTTTTTTTTAGGAAAACCAAACTATGAGACGAAGGTGTTGAGTTGATGGTCTATGCAGCTTTTCTGCATCTGAGTCCAGAAAACAGGCTGTAGTTCGAAGTATCGAACAGAAAGATCTCAAGAAGATCTCTCTATCAAGTGCTGGATACAGGAAATGTAACTTGTTAACCTTGAAACCATTTCAATACCACCTTAAAATGAAAGGCCAACAGCCATCCATCCATTTTCCATCACACTTATCCCTGCTGGGGTCGAGAGAGTTGCTGATGCCTATCTCCAGCTGTGTATGGGCGAGTACACCCTTGACAGGTTGCCAGTCTATCACAGGGCATCACAGAGACAAACAGGACAAACAACCATTCACACACACACTCACACCTAAGGGCAATATAGAGATTCCACTTAACCTATAATAAACTGTCATTTTTTTGGACTTTGGGAGGAAGCCGGAGTACCCGGAGAGAATCCACGCATACACCAGGAGAACATGCAAACTCCATGTAGAAAGATCCTGGGCTAGGAAACTTGCTGCAAGGCCACCGGTCCACTGTGCAGCCTGAAAGGCCAGCAAGAAAAGTCACATTTTTCTTTGTACCTTGAGGAACTCCTTTTCATTCTAATGTTGTTTTCCCTGTTGTCGTAATTAAATTAAAAATACCTACCTTTAATATGAATGTTTTATAAAATTTTTTTTTTTTAAACAGTGTCCTGTCAGACATCTTATGTGGCAATAAGAATAATTGTCTTGATGCCAAAAAAATAGAGCCCAGCAGATTTTACTTTCACAAGTGGAGCAGAACGGGTATCGCCACAGTGTTCCGCTTGATTTATGCATATAAATATATATGCATAAAAAAAAATATATAAATATAAATAATTCATGCAGGGAGTATTACAGATTTCATTGACACTGCAATGTAAGTAGAACAGGAAAGGAAAAACAGAGAAAAAGGAGAAAAGATAAAAGAAAGAGCAGATAAAATGTTAAATTACAAAATAATTTAACATGATCTAAAATAGGGAAGACTTGAATTTAAGGCTGAAACATCGTCTAATATTTCATTTATAGACTCAACCAGAGCTGGTTTCTTAAATTTAAAGGTGCTCTGGTCAGATGGTACCTCTATAGTGGAAACATAATTCTGCATATCACCCTGAACACGCTATCTGCTTGGTTAAACAGGGTGGATGCATTGTGATGCTGATGCTCTTCTCTAGCGGTGACAGGGAAGCTGGCAAAAGATGATAGGAAAATGAGGCTAATTAGAAAACAGTGAAAGGAGGAACCCTGTTGGAGGCAGCAGAATAAGTTGAGACTGGGTTGGAGGTTCACCATTCCTGCAAATTCAATCACCAACTATAATGAAAGCCTTTTACCAGACCTGAACACAGTGGAGAATCTGTACTTTGTTTAAGCCGTTCGACCATTCATACTGAGCTTAAACAATTTTATAATGAAGAATAAACTCAAATTCAGTAAATTACAAAACACCAGTACTTCCAGAGAACATAAAGAAAGCAACACACTATCACACCAAACAGTTAAAGATTGTACAAACATAGACTACTAAGATATTGTGGTGATCTGCCTATCGCTATGCTGCATTAAATCTGGATAAAATCAAGTTAGGGCGCTGTTCCACCCTGCAGCTTTAGAGAGCGCATGCCTGATGTCCCAGAATCTTCAAAAACATTGTCATACTCTGAACTTTCTATGTATTTTTTCAATTTTGGGCGTATACATAGAGTATTCATAACAGGTCCGGGACCCATGTCCAACGACAGCCTAACTTATGCATAACGCACGGCAGCATAATGCCCATGAAATGACTCACAAGCCAGTGTCTACAGGGGGGCAGTGATGCACCCAGAGGCGCCCGGTCTGTATTAAAAGATGTCTGTGATTGCTGTATTAACCTAGCTACTGTTTAACGCACGACAAAAAAAATAAAAAATCAATAAATAAAAAGAATAAGGGTTTGCAGTCGCAGAAGATTCATCATCATATCTGGTAGGATGTTTGTAGGCATGGGCGTGAACACAGGGAGGATCCATCACACTCACCTTCTCGCTCACCCTATGAGGGGGATGCAGTCTGGAAGAGAACTGTCGGTTTCCTCCTGTGAGCACCCTTTTATACCAAAACGCTGCCAATACGCCATCATAGGGTAGCTGTAAGTTAGAAACACGTTCAGTGTTTGCCTGGAACACGTGAAATATGTTTATATGCGTCAGAGATAACGTCTTGCTAAGTTCTTGCTAAGTTATGCAAAAGTTACTCATAGGTTATGGATTAGCTAGACCAAGGGTCTTCAAAGTTTTCCAGGCCAAGGACCCCCAAACTGATGGCGAGATGGAGTGGGGACCCCCTAATTATATGTATTGTATGAAATTGTGTTATATCAAACTGGTCCTGTAATTACTCTATTACAGATGGAGTCATGTAATGAAAGTATGTTCGCCCTGGGAATATTAAAGTATTTCTGATTGTGATTTCTTGTTGATGGGACAGGTGTTGTGAATGAAACGGTACCCAGCTTGAAAGAGCTCCTGTGTGGCGCTGAATGTGTGCACTGATGACTGAAAGACATCTTCTGCCTCCATTTATCTGTTTATTACAGTGTGTGGAATTCATGTTAATAAGACATTTTAATTAGTGGAAAAAATTGCAGCGGGGGGGAATACAAAAAAAGTCCAATCAACCAAAACTTTTGCGACCCCTATGCAATACCTCTGCTGACCACGTCGGAGTTGCGGACCCCTGTTGAAGACCTCCGAGCTAGACACTAGACTTATGAGTAACGTACACTTAACGTACGTCAAAGATAGAGTAACTTACCTATAAGTTATGCCCTACATATGTCATACTCTGGCATCTCCATGTACTTGCCATATGTCGACGTAGGCCAGCGCGTTTCAGCATACTCATAACTTATACAAAACATACCAATAACTCATCCAACGTCCATCCATCTGTCCATTATCTGACACGCTTGTCACGAGTGGGGTTGTGACGGGTGCTGGTGCCTATCTCCAGCAGTCAATGGGTGAGAGGCAGGGTACATCCTGGACAGGTCGCCAGAACATCGCAGACTCATCCAACGTATGCCAGGGTTTTTAACAGATTTTTCGTACGTCAGGCATACGCTGGTTGAAATCGTCAAGGTGTGACAGTGGCTTTAGTCACCATTTAGGATGCTGTCTTGAAAAATCCATTTTGTAGAGCAAACCTGCCCTTTGCATATTAAGTAAACATTCACTTCATATGGTATACCTACATAAAATGGGACATCTTAAAAGAAAACAAATAAATATCATTGTTTTTTGGAAGGAAATTACATATATATATGGCACTTATTTCTCAAAAGAGTTACCCCATATTTCTTTTTTTACCAGTGCAAAAAATAAATTTTGGGTGCCTTGCTTGTACACCTGCACAGCAAAGCACAATACACACAGTTGTCTCGACCAATCCTGCATATGCTGAATTTTACTTTTTGTTTTAGGTTATAGAAGAAACAGTGAGAGATACCAGTTTGGCTTCTCTTCTCCATTAAGCAGCATAACATCAATGAATCTTTTGAGGATCCCTATCTTCAAACAGCATCTCAGCTTCTCTCCATGCAGACAAGACTGTAATTATTCTACATTTGCATGATAAGTGTGTGTGCCAGTGTACTCATTTATGTATGTATGGATGAGTGCTTAAACGCACATTAGCTGCAGTCGGGCACGGGTTCTCGTCTTTTATCTCGACACAGAGGATGGGAAGAGGCCTTTGTAACGTGGAGTCTGTCTGGCTGTCTCTTTGCTCTTCATCTGAGTGTTCATCATTAGCCACTGTCTGCCCGAGAGCTTTGAAGTGGAGTCTGGGGCTCTCTGACGATGTGGAATGGTTATGACACTGAGGCTCAGTATTTGTTTTGTTTTTTGTTTTTTGCGGGGTGTGGGTGCGTCCACTCACATTTATTTAATTTCCTCTCTAAAAGCTTCATTTTTTACACTTAGATGTGAACTCTAGCAAGTGTTTTCATCTCCCGATCGTTTGACTTTTATGCTCTTCAGCTGTAATGATGCATGTGATAATAAGAGAGGAGTTGTTTTTCCCCTTTAAACTCAGACATCTTATGTTTTATTTTTTTTTCAGGACAGGAATGTTCTAATAGCTCTTCATGCTTCACAGACTCTGCTGATGGAAAAATGCAAATATAGTAATAGGGAGATGCATGAAAAGCAGAAATTGGCTTAATGAGTGCACTAAATGAGCTCACAATGCTTTGCTTTCTTTGCACTTGCGAACATCTAGAAAAGCTTTGTGCACAAACATATGGAGCGGCAAGAAAACAAGGAAACCTTTTTTAGATATTTCCAACTACTTGTTAGCTTTTAGAATAGGCATGTGTGTTATAATGAATCTGATTGCATGTAAAGGCGTACACATCTCATTCTTCCTCTTCACTGGTTTTAAGATCATCTTAATTGACAGTCCAGTGCTGGAATTCTTTTTCTCCCAACATATTTGTTAGATTGTATTTAGTCATTTATTTTGATTTTCCATTCATTATAACTGGCCAAATTAGCCATTACTGCACCATCAGTACATTAAACAGAACCTGTCTGAAAACTTGAGGTTGGCACACATATCCCCAAAAGAAACACCTTATATCCTGATCTAAAGATATTTTACAGCAGTTAAAACACACACCCACTATTTATAGACCAATTCACAAAGCTATTTCTAAGAGTTGGCAAATCAAAGTTATTACAAGAACACTTAAATGACCCTTCCAACAGGTTCGAAAAAATAACCCAGATGAATAAGGGAGCCTTTCAGTTCCCCCTTAAATTCTCAAAAAAAACCAAACATTATTTGTGATAGCTTGAGGGGGGGGGGTTAAGTTTTTTTTTGCTCAGGATCCCAGAGCGGACGCTGTTTGTATCAAACCAGGTACAGTGCACAAGCGCACTGATCAAACCCACTAGGCCAACACTCCCTATGTGCGTAAACATGGCTGGAAGCAACAGCTTTTCTTTTTTTAAAATATGTTTTTGTTTCACATCCGTTCTTATCTAATTGGTTCAAAAGTGTTTTCACTGACTCTGTTAGTTCTGTCTTTGAAACCAGGTTTTACTCGCTCTTTGGAAACTAATATGCTGTGTACTGTACATGGCATAAATTAGGCTACGTTCACATTGAAGGCTTTTAATGCTCAATTACTATTTTTTGTGAATTACTTTTGTGTGGCTGTTCACATATTCCACATATACAAACGGGATTCCAAACTTATTGTGAATAAAAACTGAATGCAATGATGTGGAGGTGTCAAAAACAAATATTTTATTCAGAATAGAACACAAATCGCAGATCAAAAGTTTAAACTGAGAGAATGTATCATTTTAAGGGGAAAATATGTTATTTCCAAATTTCATGGCGTCAACAAATTCCAAAAAAGTTGAGACAAGGCCATTTTTACCACTGTGTGGCATCCCCCCCCCCTTCTTCTAACACTCAATAGACATCTGGGGACAGGTGAGACCAGTTTCTCAAGTTTAGAAATAGGAATGCTCTCCCATTCATATCTAATACAGGCCTCTAACTGTTCAATCGTCTTGGGCCTTCTTTGTTGCACCTTCCTCTTTATGATGCGCCAAATGGTTCTCTATAGCTAAAAGATCTGGACTGCAGGCTGGCCATTTCAGTACCCAGATCCTTCTCCTACGTAGCCATGATGTTGTGATTGCTGCAGAATGTGGTCTGGCATTATCTTTTAAAAAAATGCAGGGTCTTCCCTGACCAGATGACGTCTAGATGGAAGCATATGTTGTTCTAGAACCTGAACATAGGTCTCTGCATTTATGGTGCCTTTCCAGACATGCAAGCTGCCCATGCCACAAGCACTCATGCAAACCCATACCATCAGTGATGCAGGTTTCTGAACGGAGCGTTGATAACAGCTTGGGTTATCCTTGTCCTCTCTGGTCCGGATGACACGGCGTCCCTGTGTTCCATAAAGAACTTCAAATCGTGACTCATCTGACCACAGAACAGTCTTCCATTTTACCTCACTCCATTTTAAATCATCCCTGGCCCAGTGCAAACGGCTGAGCTTGTGGAGCTTGCTTAGAAATGGCTTCCTCTTTCCACTGTAGAGTTTCAGCTGGCAACGGCGGAAGGAACGGCGGATTGTGTTCTGGAAGTATTCCTGAGCCCATTCTGTTATTTCCTTGACAGTAGCATTCCTGTTTGAGGTGCAGTGACGTTTAAGGGTCCGGAGATCATGAGCATCCAGTAAAGTTTTACGGCCTTGACCCTTACGCACAGCAATTGTTCCAGATTCTCTGAATCTTTTGATGATGTTATGCACGGTTGATGATGATAACTTAAAAGTCTTTGCTATTTTATGCTGGGCAACACCATTCTGGTATTGCTGCTCTATCTTTCTGCACAACAATGATGGAATAGGTGATGCCCTTACCATCTTGGCTTTAGAGAGACACTGACACTCCGAGAGGCTCTTTTTATACCCAATCCTGTTGTCAATTGACCTAATTAGTGTTAGCTGGTCTTCCAGCTATTCGTTATATGCTCAATATCCTTTTCCCAACCACTACTTGTCCCAACTTTTTTGGGATCTGTAGACACTGTGAAATTTTGAATCAACATACTTTTCCTTTAAAATGTTACATTTACTCAGATTAAACTTTTGACCTGTCATCTATGTTCTATTACAAATAAAATATGGACATTTGCCATCTTCACATCATTGCATTCAGTTTTTTTATTCACAATTTGTATAGTGTCCCAACTTTTTGGGAATCCAGTTTGTATGTGATCTCCTGTGAGAACTGCCTTCACACAACCTAAGTGTCCCACGTGTGCAGTAGAGGACGCAATGACGTCACAGGCAATCTCAGCTTTATTGGATTTCGGACCACATAGCCAAGTGTCCTGGGTCGCATTGGAAAAAATAAAATCTTTGTTGTTCTGACTGTCATGAAAATATCAGCTATGGGCAAAGGATTCAGATTTGGATCACTTCAGGCTTGCTGTGTGAACGAAGCCTTAAGGCTGATTTATACCCAGAAACCAAGTCGTCGGGCGTGCAGGTGGCACAGTGGTTAGTGCGTACGACCCATGGGCCTTAGTCCTCGACGTCGCCGACCCGGGTTTGAATCCGGCCTATGGTCCTTTGCCGCATGTCTCTCTTCCTCTCTCATATCCCCTTTGTCAGCCTTTGTCAGCCTACTCTCAGAAAAACGAGCCACTAGTGCCGTAAAACAAAAAGAAACCAGGTCGTCTGCATGTGTGTCGCAGTATACGCAACTGGTTTTGTTTGTATGAACACCATTGTGGAAAACGACTCATGAAGTTGGACCAGCTAGAAGAGCGAGGTAAACGAGAACATTGGGGCCCTTTTTCCACCTGGTTCCCCGCTTTTTTACCCCCTCATCTCCCTCCTTTGTCTCACAAACTTGCCCCCACTTGTCCACCACCTCGGCCGTATCGAGACACACAGCTAGTTCGTGATTGTCCCTCTTGCGTTGTAGCATGGAACACTACTGTGGGAGTATAACCAGCCCTTTAGTCTGGCTGATCAGGCTAGTAAACTATGGTGGTGGCAGTATTATGATAGGGAAATGCTTTACTTCTTTAGAAGCTGTATAAATTTCCATAATTGATGAAACCATTCATTTCTCTCAACCAGTAAATCCTCATGGTTTAGTTTGTAACCTCAAGCTTTGAAAGAGATTTTGAATAAGCACCAGGGTAGCAATAATAAATAAACTTTTAATTTGAAAAAAAAATTTTTTTTCACTCAGACCGTTTCATCTGACAGTATTTCTTTATGATGGATTTCATTCAAGTGATGCAAAAACAAAATAATGTTAAAGCAGATAAAACCTTGTTACAGACATGTTCATTAATAATGTGTCATTGGAAGCAATTTAGAGAGTTATGCATTTTTACAGCCCCTAATATTTGCTTACACAGTACAAAGACACCATAATAGTGACTAATTGTACAGAAGCCTTCATCCTTTTCTTAAAGACTGTAAATCAAAAACTTCAGAGTGTGCCTCACACTTTTCCGACAAGATATTATCTTCAGCATCTCTCGCAGAGAGGGGGGCGTTTCATTGAAGAGTTTGCTGCAAGTCTGGTTTTGTTTCTGAGGTTTTTATGGCTGTTGGTTCCCGGTCAGGGTTCTACCTCGTTTCCGAAAGATGATTAATCTTGTGGTCTTAAAAAAACTTAGTTATTGAGTTTGGGAAAGCATGCAATCCTGCTGTTGTTATTCTGTGAAACTCTGCCAGTCTTCTACAACCACTGGAGATTATAGAGTACAATATAGAAACATTATCGGTGGTTAAGTGACTGTGACTGATTAACAGAGAGGAAAGCATTCAGCAGAATGTATTTCTCTAAGAACCTAATAAACAAATTAACAGCTTTTTGTCTTAGAATTTTAGCAAACCTTTCTAATCACAGTCTTTGAATTATTATTATCTATCTTGGAGATTTTTATGTCTTAGACCCATGCTTGTATTTTTTAGTCTGTTTACTCATTCAGTTGGTTGTTAGGATAATTATCATTGATGATGTGTGAGTTTATTACACCTTAATATCAGCTGCCTGTTGCATGTCAGAACTGATGTTTTCCCCAATAGTTTATCTATTTAGGACAGTTCCTCTGTCTGGATATACAATTATAATCTTCATTCTGTACGTGGCAAATATTTGTGAAGGGAATGAGAGCGTTTTCCTTCATCTAAGAACAAAGTTTAATATTTTGATTAGGCTGGAGCCTTGATGTCTACTCATCTGCTAACCTGTATGATGTAAAATATGATGATGTGGCAGACTGGAGATGTATAAAATGCTTCTTTAACTGTTATTCGGGACAAAGAGCCTATCTTCAGATCAACAGCCAAGCAGACAGAGTTTACACTCCTTCAGTACTGTGGCCTGTGAAATACAGGGAATACAACGAATGCAGGTTGAAGATGTTGTTGTAAGATGTGACAACGAATACACCTTTTGTTCTTTGGCAAAAACCAAGACTTCACATAACCTTAATCACCAAGAAACATGTTTTTAGGATGGAGTTAATTGAAAGATGGATGGTTCTGGATGTAGAGTTTTGATTTTGATGTAGAGTTATTCCTAACAAACCACCCACTACTCTAAAGACTTGCATATTGTGTTACAATTTATGTCACTTCATGTCACTTTGACCTTGCTCGAAAATAATTAAATAAATAACTGCAATGGTGGAGGCTAACACCTGAAACTCTCGAATGCTGCCTAAAGGGCTGGTTATAGTCCTGCAGCAGTGTGTCGCAGTTTGCTTGTCGCAGATATGACGCAGATATTTTTGATTTAAGCTCAATTTTGAAGCGTGGTCTGCGCTGTTATTTTACGCCACAACGCAAGAGGGAAGTGAAAAAGCGCAAGCGTGAAGTTTGTTTGACAACAAAGGAACAGGAGGGGGAAAAAAAGCAGGGGTCCAGGTGGAAAAAGGGTCTCAGCGTTCTCACGCTCCTCACTCTTCTAGCTGGTCCAACTTCACGAGTCGTTTTCAACAATGACGGTCATACAAACAAAACAAGCCTGTAAGGTACCGAACAGGAAGTATGCATAGTGTAGAGCGGATGTAGATTTGACCAATCAGAGGCCTCCTGTCTGCGGCACTGTCTGCAGTCAACTACAATTTCGGAGAGGTGCAGCATAGTGTCTGCGGAAGGGAAGGGGAGGCATATCTGCTTTAACTGTAACATAGACGCCCTGGTTTCTGAGTATAAACCAGCTTTAACTCTTTAAAGAATGAATGAATCATATGGATATTGTGCAGCAACATCAAAGATGGTAGTTTCTTATGCGTTCCAGGTTTCACTGTAATCTGAAGGCACAGTATGAATCTAACTAGCTTGTTAGCCTAAACTACTCGAAGGATTTATGACACGACACCAGGTTGTGTTAGGATATCAATGCATAGTAATGGCAATAACATCAGAGGGAACCAGTTTAAAGGGGATAAAAGATAAGGCAGAGCAATAATACTTATCCTTACAATCAAAATTAGATTTCAGCAGGACCTCCATCATCCCCATGAAGACTGACAGATGAAATAACTGTCCTGATAACAGCAGAGCAGATTAATAAGGCATACCATAAATGATTACCTCCATCATTAATCCATTCCATGGCTATTTAAAGCTGTGCGTATTAACAATTTGGACAGGAGATTTCATGTGTTAATGGCCAGTTTGAGCACACGGAGTACAGGAGGTACATTAGAGGGAACAAATGATTTAATTAACTCCATTTACAGGAATGGAAACAAATTACACAGGTAGCATAGTGTCGCTCACCTGAAAGAAATAAAAGGAAAACCAAGAGAGCTCAGGCGAGAAATGAAATGTTTGCACTCAAACCTGAGCAATCCCCCTGGCAGCGGATTTCAAATGAAACTTGGCCTCTCATTAGCGGCAGTCAGACTAGATTGCAGCGGGTCCACAGATTCATTTGGGAAATCCTTCTATATATTGTGAACCCCCGCCTTATGGGTCTGCTCCAGGCTCAGCCTGTTAGTGTGCTTGATGACTGAGCTGATTTACACTTAATAAATAATACAATGATACCTGATGAATATCAAATTCCCATTCCGGCTGCCTGCCCTACTATCTTCCTGTGTGTTTGTCTTTCTAAAAGACAACCTGCTCTTATTATATCCCCTTTTTTTTGCCATTCAGCACAAAATATCGTCTCAGCTTCCTGTAAGTTTTGGAGGAATTGAAAACATGTTCAGTGTCAGGGTTCAAATGGAAGACAATTATTCCTTGACGGCAGCAGTGAAACTTGATCCATAACAATGGAACATCCCGCCCATCCAACACGATACGGAGTTGGATTCTCTTGCCAGTTGGAGCAGAGACTTTACATAAAGAAAGAAAAGGAAAAGGAGGGAGGGGACTGAATTATCACTTTCAACTGATCATCACTGGGAAAGGTGTTGGGGAACGTGGCACTGTGAGGGGCACGTGCTGGCTTGTTCTAATGCATTTCTGTTAGACTCAAACCTTGGATATATGGCTAACAGTTATCATTAAAGTCAGGAAGACAAGTTGTTGCGTGTGAATACCAGCTGCTGAGGGCCTAACGTCACCAAGGTGAAGAAAGCACAAACAGTGCCAAGATCAAACATCCCATGATGCACTAATTATATCAGAGATTTCTGTCCGACTCGGCTAATATGGTTGTTTCACTATATAATAACTATATCTTGTTACCATCTGTGGAATTATTTTTAGAGATAAGAGGCTGCTGCCATGATTTGCTGATCTACGGAGGAGGATGATATATTTTCTTATCCTGAACAAATATGAAATACGACTATAATTAAATCCATAAAAGCTTGCACGTATTGTGGAACCATAGCACTTTGAAAACTATTGAACATTTTAGTGTTTGGACATGTTACAACTGCAAATTTTATTTTGCTTGGATTGGACAGGAAAGGCTCAAACAATTCAATTCATTTCAATTTAAAAATTCTTTTTTTAATCCCAAAGAGAAATTAAATGTTGCAGAAAATCATAGGTTATTTTTATCCATGTGTTTTAGGTGTTGATTGCTGTATCCAGGAAGGATCTTCTGTAGCTGTCTGCCATACAGCGGTTCTGGAGAAGCTTCTGTTGTCATTTAAAAACCGTCTGAAGAGGATGCTCGCTGTTGTCCATAATTCTCTTCACTTTATGAAGAAATGTTCCTTGTGAAATAATCTCTGGAGGAGTTTCTTGCACAGAGCCGACCTTCTTTAATAGCTTTTTGAGCTTCTTTAAGTCATCATCTCAAAATACTGTTACCCCAGCAGACTTATAGAATATTTAAAGCATCTTGCTGCAAAGCCAGAAGCACCAAATGTTCCTTAGGAAGTACAATCTGCTCTGTACATTCTTGTAGATGGCTTCACAGTTACGTCTCCAGACCAGTTTATTATCCATGTGAACACCAAGGTATTTATACTCCTAAACCACCTCCACCTCTTCACCTTTCATGTTAATAGGACTCAACTTGTTTCTATTTCTTCTGAAATCTACAATCATGTTTTGTTGACATTTAGGATCGTTCCCGCACCATGCCACAAAGCAGTTCACTAAAAGAAATAATTAACTTTATTGATCTCATATTGGAATAATGCACCTCTGCGTTTCATCCATCCCCTATGGGGAGCAGTGGGCTGCCATTGTGCGGCGCCTGGGGAGCAGTGTGGGGTTCCTCAGAGACCCATAGAGGCAGTCTGTGGGAGCGGGGTTCAAACTCAGAACCTCAGGATTCCAAGCTTTATGCCCTAAACATTAGGCTAATCCCCTTAAAGACTAGCTCTCTGTACTCAGCTTTAAAGTAGTGCATAATAATAAAAAACGTTACCTTGTATGTTTCTCTTACGAAAACCAGGTAAACTTTAGTCTCCAATTGTTTTCAACATTCCCTCTTAGTACTTATACAATCAACCCGCTACTAACAAACTTAGAGTGTTTTTCTATGGATCGATCATTGGATCCATCCATTATGTGGATTCTTATTATGAGAGCTTGCTCACAGGTGGATTGCACTGAAAACGCAACGTCAGAGGACTTTCATCACTGTTTGGTGAAGGATGGTGTGTCACTATTCACAGCTTTTTAAATAACTAATTTATACCCTAAACCAGTGGTCTTCAATGTTTTCCAGGCCAAGGACCCCCAAACTGATGGCGAGATGGAGCGGGGACCCCCTAATAATATATATTGTATGAAGTTGTGTTATATCAACCAGGTCCTATAGTCACTCTATTACAGATGGAGTCATGTAATGAAAGTAATTTCTCCCTGGGATTATTAAAGTATTTCTGATTCTGATTCCTGGTTGATGGGACAGGTGTTGTGAATGAAACGGTGCCCAGCTTGAAAGAGCTCCTGCGTGTTGCTGAATGTGTGCATTGATGACTGAAAGACATCTTCTGCCTCCATTTATCTGTTTACTAAAGTGTGTTAAATTCGTGTTAATGTGGATTTAAAGACATTTCAAGTAGTGGAAAAAATTGAAGGGGGGAATATAAAAAAAAAAGTCAAATCAGACAAAACTTTCACGACCGACCACGCAGTTCCCCTAAGGGGTCCACGGGCCCCCTGTTGAAGACCTGTGCCCTAAACCATTAAATAATTATTTGCCAGCCTTATTATGTAGAAGCTTACCTTTAAATGTACTGTAGCTGTATACTCTTCCATTTACTACTGACTGAAAACCTTGACAGTCTGTCCAAAATCTTATTCAGTTCATCTAACAGATGTTGACGATGTAATAATTGCTTCTTTAATACTTTTTTTTTTGTAAAACTACATAATCCCTTCACATTGCTCTGGGTTCCATGATTATCCTTGAAAATAGTTTCTTTACATATCTTGATAATGAGGTCTTGGTTTCTATACTTCTTAAAAAAGTAATGATTAAAAAAAAAATCTGTAAATTAAGATTATAATGGCTTTTATTTTCTTTAAATCAGCTTGAATCACAAAGAGCAGCTTGAGTTTATCTGATTAATTGAATCTTTATAAATAAGATGGTTTTCTTATTCAATGCTATGTCATGACTTCTAAGGTTATATTGTGATTAAATGATTAAAGGTTTTATTACATTACTTTCAGTAGCTTTCACTGCATAAATTATCACATGAATACACCTGCTTTGAATCAAAGCTCCATTATGTGGTTTCGACCAAACAGAACCGGATGGAGTGAGACTCAAAGAAACCCGGTTGCCATGTAAACCCAATAAAATTAGGATGTGTCTGCAGCCATTCTTCTCTACTTGCTTCATTTCTCTTCTTCCTTTATCACTTCAAGTGTTGGCAAGGTTGTTTTTTTTAATGATAGGCAAACGCTGTATTGACATGATCTGTAAATTCACCTTTCTATTTTCTATACATAAACTAATTAAAGCAGTGATTTCCATCCTCACCTTTACCTGTCAGTAGTCCCTGTAAAAGAAACAAAAAAAAAAGAAAAAAAAAAATGATCTATTTTAATTAGTATTACAATTGCCCCCCGGAATTACTTGATTTCTTAAAAAAAAATCTCTCAAAATATCTAAGTTGGGCATGATGTTGGTTCATTGGTAGAGTGGCTACCTGTATAAGCCTCAATCAATCTGTTTTATATCAGCTTTAGTGGTATAAATTACACCAAATCTGTTTTTTTTCTACAAAGAAAAAAAATTCCTGGACTCCCAGATAGACTACCAGACAGCAACATCAATGTTTGGGCTTTTTAAAATCTAAACCTTTAGTTTTTTGTGCTAAGATTTTCTCCAACGATCAGATGCAAACTCATTACAGGGAGATTTATTGGGATCAATAGTTCACTTTTTAATCAAATCCCTTATTCCTTGTGTTATCAGCCTATCATAAAATGACCAGGTAATTGTTTCACTATAGTAATTGCAATGTTAAAGGTTACAGAGTTTAGCTGAAATCAGTCTACTTGTCAAATGAGCCAAGACATTACAAGAAAAGCTAAATTATATACATTTTTTATGATTTTACAATAAAAATAATGTGAAGAAAATAGCTTCCATGGAAGAATTCCATAGTGAAAAAAGAGAACTAAGGTCTTGTCCCAAAAGTTCCCCGAACAGATATTGGTGATCACAAAGCCTTTTGAGAAAATAGACAGCAATGAAAAGTTGTACTGTTTTGAAAGCGTTTTAGACAAACAGAATATCATTCTGACATGTAAACATTAAAGGGTCGGCTTTGTTGCTTTAGAAGCAGAAACATTTGAACCACAAGTTCTGCCATGTAGTAGAAAATCTTCCCAAAACAATTTTTGGAAATATCCTAGTCAAATAAATGATGTGGTTTGATCTTAAGCAGTTGAAAATAAAAAAAAAATAAAAAAATAAATTGTAATAATTCATTAAAGATCCAGTTTTCTCTGCTAAGATGAAACACTTTTTTTTTTTTTTTTTTTTTTACAGTTTTTGTAAAGACCTGATGTCAGATGTGTGCCAAGAATTAAACAACCAATTGTTAAATTTAGTTTTTCAGATAAGATGGTGATAAGTAAGGTTGGTTTGAAAAGCTTTTCTCCCTCACTAAATGATATTATTTGAAAACAGTGATTTATTAGTGTTAGAGGCAGTCTTAGTGCGACATTAGACCATTGCGTTATTAAAGCGTTCACCCACACATTCATTAGATGAGCAGCAGTAATTGAGAAGCAGAAAGCCATATTGTCTTTTCTTTTTGCAACTGAGTTTGATCCATGTGACTATAAAGGGAACAGAGGCTTCCAAGGAAATGGAAAAATTAGTTCTTACTAGTTGAATTTTTAACTGGACGATTCAAAAATAATATACATAATGTCAGAGGATATTTGAAACATTAATTAAAAAGCTGCTATTTTGTTTGTGCTCCACACAAGCCGTTTGGAAGTTAAAGAAAAAAGTTCCGAGATTTTTTTTTTCCTCTTATTTTTTTTAATTAAATGTTATTATATTATTGTTGTTATTATTAGCTCTGAAACTGTGTGTTTTTCCTCTGTGGATGTAGGATTTCGCAGCGTCTCCCATTTCATCTTCAGTATTTACCCTAGAGACCATCTTCATCTATATAAAGCTTTTTTTTTTAATCATTATTTGACAGGGATATTTGGCTTTCACTATGTTATTTAATATGTAAACAATAATGGTAAAAGTAACTGTTGAACTCAATGCGAAGTGGAAAAACTTGCTATGTAGGTTGTTTACCTCATATGATACAAGAGCTGTGGGTTTTGTGTATGAAATTTAGATAAAAACTGCATCAGATATACAAACCAATTGGCTCTAAGCTTTAATTAAAGAAATAAACTAGTGATCAACATTTAAATGAGACATTTAACCCACATTTTAGAGCCTTCTTCTTCACACTCCCACTCATTTTTATCTACATGTTTGTCTTTTGATTGTGCCAGCATGTGTCAACAGGACCAGTGTGTGTCTGTGTGTGTAAATGGGAGAAGACTACAGAGGTAAAAGGAAAAGGGAGTGAGCGCCGGGCCTAATCAGCCAATCAGGAAGCAGATTAGGGGGCCGGGAGGGGTGGAAGAGAGGGTGAGGTAGTAGCTGTTACCAGAGAGGAAGAACAGAAAAACAACTTTGGCTAGCAACACAGCAACCAATCAAAATCCATATGCAGGCCAGAACAACTTTATAACCAATAACCCTTTCTGGTGTGTGTATGGTAAGACAGGGGAAAAAAAAACTGCCTGCTCCAAGGATTTTTGGCAGCAGCCCAAATGTTAGTGGGTGTGCATACGTCTCACTCTAAAGAAGACGGGCAGACTTCCCTTCTAATTTGACACGGTTCACTGTTTTGGCATGCACTCGCTGCCTCCCCAACTTTATGGATGTGAGTATGCCCTCATCTGCGTGTGCTGGGTGTGAGCGACAGCTCTGACCTTTTCAATATGCCCGCTAAACCTAAGCTCCTGTCCCAGCGCAGACATGCCTGTGTCAACTCCTGCACTGCTACATGAAGGTCAGACTCTTGCAGTATTGGCACGTCCACACACATGGACGCCTTTATACAGTGCACATGGAATGCTTTTCTCCTGATTGTCTCTACAAATAATAGTCTCCCTTGCTTTCCACTCCTAGCTGAAAAATATAACTCATAATAACTGATCCACTGTAGGTTTTCAGAGGAAACAGATTTTGATTGATAGCAGTTTATGAACAATACTTGATGAAGTGTTGAGCATCTATAATGAGATAAAATTGTAAATGACAAAGGGAATATTTGCTTGATTTTTTTTTTGAGTGGGCTGGGGCGGCATTACTGAGCAGGAGATGAAGTAGGTTGACAAACTATTCATCATACATCTTGAACTTTTCCATATTTTTATATAAAACAAAAAAAAAACAAATTTACCTGTATTTTTTTAGGATTGCATATGATAACATAGACCAAGAAAAATAAATAAACACAAAGAAAAGAAAATACCTATGGACATACCTGTAGACTCCACTATTGTGTGTTATACTGTTTTCGCTGGAATACCCTCTATTTCTTTTTTCAAAAAGGGGCAAAAGGATGCAATTTGTGCCTTTGTGAATGGGAAAGATATTTGCGCATTCCTCTTCATCTTCTTCCTCTTGTTTAAGTTTTAACCGAAACTTGCATCCATTATTGTTGCACTACTGCTATCTATTGTATCCTAATATCTACTCCTCAAATTCTCATAATAAACCCCTGAAATATCTTCTTCTTCCCCTCGATACAATTTAACTTTCCAACCACATTCTTAAACTTCAATTCCCCATTGAAACCTAATTCTGTTCTTTGATTTACATATGATCTACAACTAATAAAGACATGTTCCATTGTTTCTACATTATCACACCAACTACAAAAGCCAATAAGATGTTTCTCCATCTTTAAAAGAGTTCCATTTAAAGAAAACTGTGACCGGTTTTGTGCATTCCTCCAAAAGGGATTGAATTTGATCAGTATCACGAATCAAGAATGTGATAGTTTACAGGTGCTACTGTTGCTGTGATTGACTAAAAGCTTGACATTCCAAACAGGTTGTACTTGGGGAATTACCCAATCAACTCAAAGAGTACTGAGTGACCCTCCGTTTTGCGGATACTTTCCACAGCAGCCTTTCCAGATGGATACTGGGAAGAGTTAACATTGAACTACATCTATCAATGTGGCTTATGCCAGGTTATTTCTTCCCAATTATTTTTGTAGAATCGTCTTTTTAAACTATATGACAAATGTCAAATGTTTGCATATTTTTCCTTAACCCTTAAGCTGGAACTTTCGCCCATACTTCACAACCAAACTGGTTTAACTGAGGCCCTGTCTACAAAAAAATATATATTTTTGATGACAATGCAAAGGTTTTTCAGCATTTCAGGAAGGTTTAATCCATAACAGCTTGGTTGTTTAGTTTTTTTGAAAATTACACTGTTCAAAAACAGCTTCCCTCTGTAATGTGTTGAAAACATTTTTACATTTAGGAAAAGCCGAATCAGCCTGTACAGCACGAGGCCTTCTAGATTTAATAGTTAGTAGTGACAGTTTTTTAAGCAGGAAGTATTTTTACATATGTGCATATAGTTGAGGTTTCAAAGAACATACTGCCTACCAGTGGTTTCGAAGGGAAATATATAATTTTAGTTTTTTATAGTTATGTGTTGTGCACAGAGGTCATAAATAAAATGTTTTATAAATGTTCATGGATATTAAATTTTTTTTTATCATTGTCATGTAAACAGGGCCTGTGTCTATGGTTTTGGGTGGAAGTGATTTGAATCTTTGTTTTGAAGACTGATTCATGCCCAATCTTTTCCTCTGAGTGGTATCCAAAGATTCTACTTAAGCTAATTGTATTACCTCATAATTGTATAAAATGCCCTCTGGACAATTTAGTGTACAGAAAATTTAGTGTACAGAAAAAGACTCAAACGGCATTATGTTGCCAGCTCAGTGTTCTACAACTTACAAAAATTGACTTATTCTGACAATTATAGTGCTGGCCACTACGGCCAAAACTTTAGCTTCATTGGACTGCAGAAAACTTTAGATTTCCAAAACAATGAGTGTATTTGCCAACTATAATATAACTTTATGACTTTAGACTTTAGACAGATTCTATTTGTCATTTTGTTAATACAAGTGTAAAACAAAAAGACATTTCATTTGGAAACAGCTCACTGGACAATTTCACCTTTTTAAAAGTGCAGCTTTGAAAAATAGTAAAAATGACTGTAAATTTACAGTTCTAACATTTTTTTTATATATATATATATAATGATAAAATATAATAAATATAATAATAAAATACAATACAAAACATTTAGCACTCTAATGGCAGTAGGGAAGAAACTGTTCTTTAATCTGCTGGACCTGCTTTGGATGCTTTAAAGCCTCTTCCCAGAGAGCAGCTGGGAGAACAGTCCATGGTGGGGCTGTGAGGGGTCATTTATGATGTTGCGGGCTCGGTACACGCAGCGCTGGGATGAAATGTCTTTTATAGAGGAAAGAGGAGCCCCAAAGATATTCTCTGCTGTTCTCACCACTCTCCTTACCTTCTTCCAGTCTGAGGCGCTGCAGCCTCCACACCACACAGTGAGACAGTTGGTCAAAACGCTCTCTATGGCTCTTCTGTAGAAGGTGGTGAGGATGGGTGGGTGCAGGTGGGCTCTCCTCATCCTCCACAAGAAGTACATGAGCTTATGGGGCTTAGAAATAATGACTCTTCATCACTGAATGGCCTTTCAACCTGCTGCTAGGAGAGGCTAACTCTGATGGAAAACTATTTAGGCCAACATGTTCAACACAGATCCCTTTAAAAGTTGTGAAATCATCATATACTCTTTCCCACATTATGAAAAGACAAACCCAAAGTATGGAACGTAAACTATCAAGACAAGATTCTGCCAAAAGTGCACACACAAAATAAATACTCAGATTAGCCTTATTTCATATAGATGCTCGTAAACTACTCTTTACACGGATTTTAAAGTTTTTTTAATGCATAAATAGAGTACCACAGGGCCCAAAAATATCCCCAATGCTTGAATGTTCCTTGTCCGTATGCATGTGACTTGATTTCCATTCACCCGCAGCCTTCCTCTTCCTCGTGTGTGGACCTGTTTCTGCTCAATCGTGTTAACTTTTGACACATTAAAGGTGTTCCCTGCCGGATAAAGCAACCCACCTTTGCTTGCCTACTTTTCAGGAAATGCCGCCTTGATTTGGGACGTGTTGCCAAGGTATGGTAGCAGCCATTCAAAATGGCGCTTCCCAGTCAAAAGTCAACCGAAAGGCACCCCACTTCCCTGCGACTCCCAGCAAAATCCCCTCCAATTTCCTGCCACTAGCCTCCTCCTAGGCATGCATCTTTTTTTTTACTCCACCCTTTCACTGAATTACACGGTCTGACCAGGAAATAATGCTTCTTATTATTATTCTCAGATCAAGATCAAGCAAATAGAAATTTACTCATTCTTATTTTCGAAGCCTTTTTCCTGAATAAGCTGACATTTCAGCTTTAAGTGTTTGGGGTTATTTCTTTACTACCTTTGCACATACAAGGACAAACAACAAAATTCTTGTCAAGATGTATTTGCAAATAGCCTATAATCAAGGGCTGGATATTCATTTGGGCTGGTATGTTACAGCATGGCTGATACTGACACATAAATATACTTCAAACTATGTTTTGGTCAGTCTGAGAAACCTTCTAAGAATTTAACGAGATAACAAAAAATAAATGAATTCTTGCAATACGAGGTCTTTTGTTCCAATTATTATGTTATGGTTGAATTTATCTGGAGAAGAAAATAAGATAAAATTTCCTTTAATGGGATCCAGAGATTACTAAGAAGGTTAGGGTTTATTCCTATTTGTACAAGATGAGGCCACAGCTTTGGAGGCTGAGGGTAGGTGATTCCTAAGTGGATGTATGGAGGAATAGAGTTCCTGGTGAGCACCTGCATGAATGGAAATTGAATGTACCAAGTAGGAATATGGCTTTGTTTTCAGAGCGTTCTTTACTTTTACCTGTATGGGCAGAAGGATAAACAGCCTCCATAGCCTGAAATGTAGAAGGATAAAGGATGTGAAAATGCAAACAGGTAGTTGGATCCAGCAGCTCTTCTTTGAAGATGGGAGGAGATAAGTGCAACTGCACACTGTTTTCAGGTAGAAGCAGGAGATCTTGGGGATTGCCCTGAATGTAGCTCAAGGTGGAGCCTCTGGAAATCTTATCAGCCCAGACAATCAGACACTGGTTTTGCAGAGCATTTCCCCCTGAAAATCTTGCAGGACATGAGCCAACAAGCCTGAGGTGTGACAGAAACCACGCAGAGATGAGTTACTGCATGGATGTGGAGGGACAGAGGTGGGACTTTAAATCAGTCACCCCAGAAACATAGCACACTTTTGTGGCTCCGGCTAGAATCTGGAGTAGTTCTTCTGTTCGAAGGTGAATAATTTTCCTAAGTCTAAAGTGTTTTAGGGACTCTAACCGGTTTTCCTCCATGATAATCCTGTATTTAGCTCAATCTCTCTTCCCATTAGTTCTGATTGCCTCTCCCTACTTTGCTGCTATCTGTTCTAAAAGGACGCATGCTTAGAACACAGTGTTAGTGCCATGTCTAAGTACTGTAATAATGATATGTTCAGGAGAATGTGCATTATTTTCTGTCAAACACTGTTTTATAGGACACAAATATGTAGGCCAAAATTTCAGTTTCAAACTCATTTGAATGTTTGCCGAATTGAAGACTGATAGTTGTTATGTTGAGTGATTCTGCAATATGTGGCTCTCTGCAGGTCCCAGTGTTACTCTGGACGAGATGATTGCTTGTCTGACTAATGCTAAACTTGCCAAACATATCATTTAAAATAGACGGCCATGTTCTAATAGGTTTGGGATGTTTGCAACATTTCACTTTTTATTTAGCTTTATTTGAGCTGCAGTCTTTAATGTTTGTTCGAGCTAAACACAATTGTTTTGACAGGATGTTAAGGAGACAAGTTCAGAAACCTCATACCAGTTTCTGAAAAAGAGCCTATTTTCAGATGTATGATGTGTGTGCTGTATGATAATGAACCAAGTCCTGAATCGGAACCTGATCGTCCTGATTAAATTGAGAAACTGGTTCTTTTGACATCAATCATGTGGGAAGGCCCTCAGGAGACCAATCAAATTTTCAGTTTTTAATCAAAGGATTGAAAGTTGCGCTGCTCTGTGGTTAGACCTGACTTCATGCTTAAATACTGATGATCACCACATTATGTTTGAAATTACAAATACGGGGCAAAAGTATCAGAATCAACTCTAACCTAGTATTCCTAATACCTGTTTGAATGATCTTTTTCTCTGTTTAAAGTTTAACTCAGAATCCATTTCTTAAGGCGTAATCCAAGTTTCATATTTGGGATCTTCATTGTTTCCATGATATGTGCTTTATTTTGGGGTAATAGCAAGGGGAGTTATTGGATATGCAGTTAAAGTAACCATATGCCTTGACAAGTTCCCCCAAATTAATGAAGAGAAAAACTAAAATTATTGTTTTTACCTCTTACTGAACTTTAATGCATTTGCTAGAAGCTTATGATAATGTTTGACCCTGGGTCTTTACATTAAATACTACTTTCTTGTTATCTCTATGGAAAATAACCAAGCTAAGTCTGGATTAATATACTCTAAACTGGGAATTTTTCATTCTTATTTTATATGTTTACTAGTGTTGCACCGATACCAATACCAGTATCGGACGTGGCTCCGATAATGCACCAAAATGGTGGTATCGGTATCGGCAAGTATCGAAAAATAGGACACCGAGACCATTTTGATTTTGATAGCAAAACGTTTATTCAATTATTGTCACCCATCGTAGGGAGACAATAAAAAGTTTTACTGGATTCACTTTGTATTAGTCTTTTTTCTGCTTCAGAAAGGTCCTGTAGGCAGCACCTTGACAAAGCCATGATGGCAATTATTTTACATCCAAGTAGTCTGCAGTTCTTCTAATATGCACACACTCATCAATGTCAAACAGATGGTATTGGTATGGTATCAGCTGATACTGCACAGCCAGGTATCGGGTATTGGTATCGGTGCCAAAAAATGGCATCGGCGCAACACTAATCTTTACGTCTGGCTTAATGGACATAGGAAATGTGGAATCAACAAAGTCCTGGGGTGGAATAACTTCATGCCAGAAACAGTGCTTATAAAACCTAAACTTCTTTTTTTCTTTTTGACAACTCTGATATTTCATTTCCCTAATTTTATGGAGAGTGAGAATATTATGTTGTCAATATTTCTTCTGGTTTTGACTTAGAATAAAATTTGTCAACTTCCTACAGCATTTGTTTGAAGTTTTGTCATTTATATGCCAGTAGCTGACTCTTTAATGACAAATCACAGCATTCCATTGGGGTAGTTTAGGCAGTTTGTCTTCTTTAATAAAAGCTGAGCTAGTAATATTGGAACCCTGTATTTTGTTTTGTAAAATACCTTAGATAAAGATTTACATTTGCTTGATCTTAAAAAAAAATCTGGAAGTTTCTGGGAAAATTAGTACAGTTGTTTGTATTTTATGTGTTTGATGAAAGTATAGGAATCATGTTTACTTTGAAAGCATGCCCCTATGGTTTTTATCAGTCTCTCCAGGGATCATATTCATATGCAGTGTGTTTACCTCCATTCGTTTAAATCCATTTGCGAGTATAGCGATATGTGTGTGTCAGTTTTGTATGTGTAATCATCTCCTCTTACAGTGCTTAAAGTCCATTTTGTCTGCACATACACTGACCATTAGCTATCCAGCATACATAATGTATAGCAGTGACCTTTCTGCACGCTGCACCCTTAGGCCTATAAGCCATTGTTTGGTGTCGTATTGATTTTTACCCCCCTTTCACAGATGGAGACGGTGATTTGAAGAGGGGAGAGACTGAGTGGTGCTGTGTTTGGTGAAAGGAGAGGAGAAGGCCAGTGCAATGGAGTGTAAAGAATTGAAAAGGTTCTGTGTGGATAAGGACAGACTGCAGCACATACCTGTAGCCTCTTTTCAGCAGAGTTACTGCTTTGAAAGACAGGGTCACGTCCAGTATTCCTGAATAGAGCCACCTATACACAGCCCATTAGACAGAGTGGTGAGAGCAGCGCTACAAAGTAAACAATTTAAGCAGAGACATTGAAAGATTTTCAGCATTCATCAAGCTCCACTTGGAGTGAAAAAAAAAGGACGGCACACAGTGGGGGGAAAGGTGCAGACTGTCAGGATTTCCATCTGCGCTCCTTCCCTGTAATCTGTCAGAATGTGTTTTTCTATATTCCGCCCTCTCCAGCTGACAACTAAAGTGGAGATACACAGAAGAGGAAAATGGGCCGAGAAAAATGTTTTTGGTCTCCTACAGTGATGGTGCCATAGGTCGTCTGACAGATGATGGAGGAGGTGACGAAGGGGCTGAATTGAATTCACCACATCACGTTTATTGTCACCAAGAAGACACAGGACATGATCTGTAGGAGGATTTGGACAGCAGTCAGCCTACTGGCTTCACAGCTGCCCACAGCACTGAGAATACCTTACTTACAAAGCAGATAACACAAACTAGGGAAATAGTCTAACATCACAAACTACAGCCGGATTATTCTTAGTATTTTGGCAAAAAGATACTTAGCAACCAATTGTCCCTTGCAAAAGTATTCTAACCAAGGCATGGGCCTATATATTCTCATGCCATGACTCCCAATAGTGTTCAGATTTTGTTGTATCCTGCAGAGATTCAAGACATCCTGTGTCAAGTGAAGCAAAGCAGCCCAAAACATAACAGAACCACCTCCATGTTTCTCAGCAGGTTTAGTGTTTTCCGTTTGAAATGCATCAGCCTGTGATTAAAGAGCTAATGGCAAAAAGTAACATTTTGTCTCAGCTGTCCATAGGACATTCTCCAAGAAGACTTATGGCTTTTCAAAATGTAGTTTGGCAAATTCCAGTCGGGCTTTGATATGATTTGTTTTCAACAATGTTGGCTGCCTTGGTGATGATAGTGGAGGATGTTCTCTTTCCAGGTGGATCATCAAAATAAGTAACCACCCCCCTCATCAGTTACAGCTGATCAAAGTTTTGCTCTTGGTGTATATTCTGCCCTGTAACGATTCCCCTTTTGAAGTCATAACAGAGATCATTTTTGTTTTGTTTTTTCAAGCAGTTCCTTAAAATTCCTTTGGGAATTTTGGAGCACTACCTTAAGCTGTGTTTATGTGGAAGCCATTCTGGGTGTCAAAGCATCTGATGTACATGTAGAGTCAATGGTGAACGGGGTCAAGAAGTTTCGAGATGCCCTTTAGTGCATTCAAGCATTGGCAGTGGCCCATCTAAGCATCTCTTCTTCTGAATGACAATGCATCCTGGCATCCCAGCAATGGAGCGTCTGAGCATGCAACGTGGGAGTTCAGAAATCTGATTTTTTTTGCAGCTTGACAAGGAACATCAACCAGTCAGAAAAGCTGGTCCAAGAGTTTCTTGGGAGATGGTGGTTAAGATTCTCCCTCATCCAGGTCATAGTCATTCCATAAAAGTAAAAAAACAAACAATCCACTGGACTTCCAAGTTTGAAGACGATTCGCTTCCCATCCAGGAAGCTTTTTCAATTCAAAATGTCAGAATTAGCGAGGAGGAGTCGTTAGGAGTAGGCCGACAATGACCCTAACAACCCCCCACCCCCTTTCAGAGGAATATACCCAAATCGGGTATTGCAGGCTAACAAAGACCTCAACTACCCCATTCCTTAGGGGTGGACCTGTTCTTCCGGTTCAATTTGCATTATTTCTAAGCCAAAACAAGGCTTTGTTTGGGCTAGTCTATAAAGCTTGGAATACAACGCTAATTCTGACATTTTAATTGAAAAAGCTTCCTGGATGGGAAGCGGAATTTGTTCAAATTTGGACAACAAAGTCCAGTGGATTCTTTTTTTTTTTTTTTTACTTTTTTGGAATTGCTTGGAAAACAAACACTACATGCAAGCTGTGATTGCTGCTGCAAAGCTGTCTGCATGAATACATATGAAAAGGTTGGACTTCAAAGATTCGAAAAAACGGGAGAATGGATTATTAACAATAAGGAAAAGAGTGCGAGTTCTGATAATTTACTCCACTAAGTTTTTATGAAATGTGTGAAACAGTTAAAAGATTCCTAAATTAACTTAAAATTTTAAAACCTGCTAGTGAAAAATATTCAATTTTATAATATGGTACTTGCAGTTTTTGCAACAAACTTTAAAAACACTTTATGTTCATTTCTTCCGCTATGAATGATAGCAAATACCTGGCCGTCTTTAGTGAACATTTAGTGGGTATTTGCAGCACGGCCGCCTGCTAGTATGCGGGAAATCTGCTACTCCAAACAAGAACCAAGAATTCTAGTAGATTCATAATCCTGATGAACTGGCTGATCAGATGTTTTGAGGTGGACATTTTTTTTTAATAAACTTGTTACAACTATTTTCTCCAACTCATCAAAGTAAATAAAGCCAAGCTGCTTGGTAGCTTTTAATGACTGAACAGGGCAGAGAAACAACCAGAGAAAAGAGCTTTCAAAGCGTTTAAACGTCAAAGTATTTTGACCAACTTTAACCCAACATCAAAATTTCGGTGTTTAAGGGTTTGTGACCCTTAAAGCGTGTTCGGTATGAACGCACCGTTCGAAATCACACATGCAACAGGAAGTTACAATTTACATTCTAGGTAACAAAAGGGAGTATGGATAATAAATTTTTCATACTTTCCATTAATTAATATCTCAATATATTAATACCAATATATTTATTCAATTGGCAATTATGTTTCTTTTATGAAATTTTATGTTCAACTAAAAAGGATATTTAATACAGCGTCAAGTTTATACTAATGAATATGTTGTGCTTTTTTTGTTCATATTGTTTAGACAAATACTTTTTGTGGTGAAAATCCTCTGAAATAGATGTATTCGTTCATTCATCTTCTTCTACATTCGTAAAATTAGGCCGCAAACCGGTGTTAAACTATATTCTATGACTCTTATCCCAGGATATAACCAGAGGGCTACAAACTAGCGTTTATCAAGTGTCAGGGATCACAGATTTTAGTGTCAGTGGTACCCGTCCCTGATTTACTTACTCTATAATACCCCAGGACGGATGACAAAAAGCTCATTGGTCTTTTATCTTTTGTTTGTCAAAGTCTGTAATCAACTGTTCTAAAGAGCTGCGACTGTTACAGTATAAGCAACAGGCTCAGTTTGTACTCTCACATGGCTACAGTAATGAGTTTTTATTTATTTTTTTCTCATTCATTAAACTATATAATTAGGGACATTTCTGGGAACAGCTTTTTTCCAGGATCAGGTTGTCTAAAACACAGACTGTCTTGGGAAAACTTGGACATCTGGTCACCCTACCTTACTGTAGAGTTAACTAGAGTACTGGTAACCTTCCTATATCAAATGTTCAAGTCTTAATGTTCAGTGTTAGCAAAATGACCATTTAACCTGCAGGAATTGTCATTAAAGAAGGATGATTTACTACTATGAACTGTTTATGACATCATATTACAGTTTGCTGTTTTAAAAACATTCATTTTAAGTGCAATAGTGAGTAAAGCCATTTTAATTGACTCAAAGGAAGAAATCTGACTCTGTAACACAGACACTAATGCTTCACTGATCACTCGGTTAAAAGAGGGAAGAAAAGGTGCTGAGGGGGGAAGTGTGCCCAAGGAAGAGAATAAGTGGCATCCCGCAGGGCTTTCTAATTCCTCAGGGAGATTGACACCTGAATGTGCTTTAGAGCAGCAAACCGCTGGGTGGCAACACCCTGCCACCCCCACCTCCAGCTCCCCCCCACCTGTCTTTCACTCAAACACGTTTATTTTCCACTTTCAGTGTCCCTGCTCTCTTTGGCATCTGACACCATATAATGCATCCATCCTAAAGAGACATTATGGCCTCTAAAACTGCACTTTATTCTGTTTATTTGTTTAGCAACTTTTTTTTGTGCATATTTCCTAGCAAATAAATTGCCGGCCCATTTAAAAGCAAGGAGAAACTTGTAGACCGAGTCGGGAAAATTACATTCTAGTTAATGGCATGCCGTTAATTATTCAGTTTGCCCCATAAAGTATTCAGGCCTCTGATTTTTAGCACATTATGTTTATTAGATCATGATGTGATTATGGTAATTACAGGGCAAGCTCTGTGTGCTTCTAATGCACTTTTGATGTCTTTTTAAGGAGCAGACAGAAGTGTCAGGATTCTAAAAAGAGCACCAGATCACGTTAGTATTTACTCAGGGAAAAATCTTGACAAGTTGATTTGCATTCGAATTCACGGGAGCCGAACTCAATCCCAGTCTTCACCTATCATCCTCTTTGTGTTTTTTCATGTTCTTTTTCTTCTTGTAATATATTTAAACATCTCTGTTGTGTCCTTCTGTGGTTTTCCTCACTTTGTCCTCATTCATCACATGTCTTTACTAAAGGGGGGTGTTTCATGGGGGACAGAAGAGCTTCACAGCAGGGCCTCCATTCAATTTGTCAACATCAGGATTTCAGGCGCTATGTCTTAAAAGCCAACTCGGAGACCTCCGCTCTTTTCACGAACAAAAGCTGCGAGCGGCAGAAATGTAAAATCCTACCTTTTCTTCTCATGCTGAGCTCACCTTTTCACCAGTGGGTGCTTTTCGGCACACAGCTACATGAGGTTGCTTTCTTTTCAGAAGAGATGGCAGATAAAAGTAAGTGACAAACACTCACAGAGCCTCTTTACACAGCCTTGAGGCGGCACTATTTGCTTGAAAAGGTTTTTTTTTTAATAGTTTCCATGCAATTTCCTTTCTCAAGTTTGTGATTTTTCCCTCCTTGCTTTCCACAGTGAACTGTATTTGAGCCACAAGACTAAATGCTTCCATACGCTTGTTTTAGTTGCTGCTAAGAAAAACAAACCCTGTCGGATATTGTTCAGCTGCACGATGAGTCGGCAGATAAAACCAGATTTACACCCACCAACTACTCTATTAGAGGGACCTACAGCTGGAGCATTATTTGCCTTTAGCATTACGCTGGTATGATAGAAATGGTATCCCATTTCTTTGGTTCAGTTACACTTGTTGACTGAGGCCTGAAACACAATGGGAAAACAGAAAATTCCTTAAAGTTGTAGGCAAATCATATTTAAATCTCAAATCATTCTGGTTTAAACATGTATATAAATGAACTCTTTATCAGACTATATTTTCCAAAAATGTAGAATTTTTTTTTTATTAAAAAAAAAATCTGTCTTAAAATCTGTGGGGTTTTTTTTTTTCATTCTTTTATGCTAGTTATACAGCAGCCTTTAGGCTACACCAAAATTTGGCCAATCACATATCAGCGCTGAAATCAAAATTTTTTTCAGTCACAGCATCTTGATTCATATGTCGCAGCTAATATACACAACATTTGAAATAAGAATCAGTTACTCTCCCATTGAGTTCCGTCCCAGTGTTCACGGGGATGGACGTCAGTGTCTTCAGCAGGCGTAGAGCTAACAGAACTGGCAGCGTTCCGAGGCAAGGGTTCAAACATGTACGGCTGTAAGCCTTCTACACCAAACCAAGCTTCTGCCGCCCTGGCATCCTCTTCCACAACATCTTCGTCCCCGCTTTCCTCCTCTAAATAAAAAATGTCTGATACAGGAGACTCATCCACGACCTCCGACACTAAACTCTCCTCCTCTTGCATGTTTTCCGCTGTCCATAGCGTTCCTTGACAGTGTCGTTTCTAAGTCACCAATTTAGTGTTACTTGGTCCCAATGGAATTTCCCATTGGGAACCTACTAGCACTGAGTTGCTAACTGGTTAGCAAGATGCTTCAGAGATACCGGCCACAATCAAACATGCTTGTGGACCTTCCGCCTCAACAATCGCACCCTCTTGATAAACGACCAATCACATTTACTTTATTCACTCGTGTAGTCTTGCACCACTTAGGAGTATTCGGAAATGAAACGGTTGTAACGGCTGTTTCCCTACGACTTTAAATTGAACCAACGAAACATAAGGTGCTTTAAAAAACCCTTAATAAGCAACCATGTATGCAAACTAAATAAACTAAAAACAGGTGAGAAACAAAAGCCTTTTTCCACTGAAAGTCCCCGATATGGAAAGAGTTACAAAACATCCCTAAGTTTTCGAGGCTCCCACGAACAACTGTGAGAGTCATGATTACAAATACAGAAAACAGAGAACTGTGGCTGACTTACAAAAATAACTTCAGGAGAGCCTCAAGAAGTTATCCAGGATATCACAAACAAACCCAGAACATCATATATAAAGCCTTGCAGATAAAGCCAAATTTCTTGCCGTCCATCAAGAACAATTACTGGTGGAACCATTCTACCCCCTACTAGAAATTGGGGATAATGTTCCTGCATTTGTATTTAAACTTACGCTAAGTGCACTTCGATTAGGCAGAATGATTCAGAACACACATGTTCAGATCCAAAAACTCAAACAAATAAAGGGGTTGGTCTACTAATTGTCCACTATTTGAATACAGTTGTTATGCTGTGTTTTCACTCTAAACTATGTGCTCAAATGTCCTCCAGTGTGGCTTAAGCAAAACAGTTTAGATTGCTCAGAATTCCTTAAATGTGATCAATAACATTCATTCTCAGTTTCGTTTCTCTTATATCTACTGTACGTGTTGCTGTTCATGTGTTTACAGTTCATTAGATAATTTAAGACAATTTTTGAATTAATATATAAGTTATTTTATTTCATATGGTGTTAATGGGAGTTGCATGCATTTAGATATTATCAGGTACAAAACCATACAAATTTTGTTGGTTTAAGAAGTCTTTAAAATGCCGTGCGCTGAATTCTTGTGTTAAACTGAATCTAAAATCCTGCTTGATCCCGAAAATGCGGTAAAAAAATCACTCAGACTATTAACAAGGAGATATGCAGCAGTATTTTATTACTGTAAAGGTGAATCTGAAGGGTGCTGAAGATCAAGAAACTGAATCAGAGTGATCTTAAAGGACTTAACCCTTTTTCATGACAAGAAGCCAACGAGTTCTTACAGCATCACAAGGCACAATGTTATGCTATGAAGAGGCTGTATCTGCATTGGTTTCAATGAATAAACGCCTGTTTCAAAGAATCGACCTGTGTCCGTGAAGTCGTTAAGAGAGCTACATCTATAAAATATTTTCATTCTCTGAACTCCTCTTTTTAACCAAGCTGTTTCTTAGTTTGAGCTTAACAAAGTCATCTACACCACATCTGCATGCAAAAATGCATCAAGTTGTTGACATGGGACGGTCTATTAATGTGCTAATCGCGACAACATTAAATTGAACATTTATGCTTAACAAAGTTGCCGGTGATACAGTGACTTTTTTTAATGTGTGCATCTGATTCGTGTTGTCATCACTGTGTCTGCTGCTAATTTGGCCCTCCATATGGCTCATGCAGATAGCTTTCTTTGGGTCATGTCTTGGCTTGGCTTTAATTAGCAGATTTGCCGCTAATAGAAGGAGCTAATTAACCAGGATTGGGGTTTTTTTCCGTGGCCACACCCGTCGGCACGCTGGCACACATGCCTGCTGACATGTTTCTGACTAGGCGACAATGGGTACAAGCTGTAACCTTGGTAACGGTTTAAAATGGATTCCAGGGGTGGAATCGGTCTGGGCCAATTAGAGGCAAGACAGGCAAGAGGGATGGTGGGGGGGTGCACACAGCTGCACTGTCTGACTCCACGCATATACAGACACACACCCACCCATGTACAGACACAGAAAGAGTGTTGCCCCAGGCAGTGTGAATATGACCATCATAATCAAATCACCAACCCCACCGCACCACCACGCCCAATACCAATAAGTCTGCTCAAGGATGCAAATAATCTGTGCGTCCACGTATCTTATTATTTCAATCAATAATGGAGAAGCATCCCAACACACACTAAGACACAAGAAAATACATTCCTGTCACTAATGAGAACGTATGGCCCATTACAGTGGCCTGTGTGTGTGTTTCTTGGTCTGTGTGTTTGTGTCTAAGGGGCTGTAGCCCCCCCCTTTTTTTTTTGAAAAGCGAGGAGATCAAAACGGGCCAACGGGGCTCAGAGGGCATAAAAACTAATTTACTTTTTTTTTTTTTTTTAAGAAAAAGTAATTCTGTCTAGTTTCTCCATTTTCAAACCACTGTCAAGTAACCCCCCCCCCCTCCACAAAAGCAGAGTGTTGGAGAAGCAGGCCAAACGTTCAGAGAAAGCATCAGCGCTCACTCGCTTTTGATTCAGCTCTCACTGTGACCCCTGTGCTCCCTGATGAAATGGCCACAGTATTACTGCTGACTTTGTGATAAGACCCAGTTCCTGATGTCACACATTTGCAGCGAGGAAGAGTGGGCGGGGCTGGTTGTAGAGCAGTAAGTCTGAGAAAATGTGTGTGTGTGTGTTTTTCTTTCTTTGGGAAATCTGAGTGTTCCTCTGCGACTGATAAGTGTTGATAAGGGAGCGTGTGTGGATGATTGCTGATTTGTGGCAGGGTGTCTCTAGTTAATGAAATCCTTTGTGTGTCTCTGATTGGCTCATCAATCAAACAGCAGTTCGCATATTACCCATAACCCCCTCTCTCCTCTCTCCAGGTGGTGGATTACAATGTGACGCGTGCCCATGTATACACTCCTGTGACAGAACTGAAGGACAGAAAAAGTCACACCTTTATAGGTAAAATCAACACATATAAAGACGAATTTGTGTTTAGAAGACCAAATGAAATGCAGTCCTAACTTTCCACTTTTGCAGATACACAGATATACTTTCAACTGTTTCTCACTGTGTTACAACCAATTGCTTCTCTATGTATTATAGGGTTTTTTATGTGATAGCCAACCACAAAGTACCATAGAACTGTGGAGTTTGACAAATATTCAACTTTTTAAATAAAAAAGAAACACTGTGTAATGTATTAAATTCTACCTAAATTACATCCAGTCCAAGCAATTACTTGAAGCAGGCACCTAACAGCTAAACTGTATTCACTTTTTATTATTTCATATTTAAAGGAATACCCTTCTACCCTTGAAACTCTTTAACACAGAGTGTTGGAGGACAAGTGGATGACAATTTTGCGCAGAATGCTATGGAGAAGTTCAAAGCAAGGTTTGGTTAAAAAGAGCCAAATGTTGAAAATCTCACCAATTCTGTCCATTATCTGAACTGGAAGAAATTTGGTCAAACCATGGGACTGTCCACCAAAATGTAACAAGTAACAGAGATTCATAAGAGAGAACAAAAAGGGGGGAGATCCTTTTAATAAAATCATAAAAATCTGCCCTTTGTAAAATATTAGGAGGTTCTTAAAGTCATTTCTGACGACGTGTGTAATAAACTGCTCTAGTCAGATGTGGTTTTCTATTGTTACAGTTAAGCAGTTTGCTTGTTCAATTGTATTTGAAGGGTACCTTGGTAAGAGAAGGGATGAAGATAAACACAAAAAAAAAAACCTGTTAATGATTGCAAAAGACTTGAGGCCCGGTCAAAATGTTCACCTCCCAGCAGAAAGGCAACACCAAACAATCATAGCTACAAGAGGCTGGTTTATAGCAATGCATATTAATGTTTGAAAATGTGAATAAAAGTCAGGAGCTCCATCAAATGGATGTTCTTCCCAATCGATCTTACAGTAGCTGTTTTAAGCAAACCCAAAAGAACTGCAGCTGTAATTTAAGCACATTTTGTAGTTGGACCTCATGAACTTTAACCGTGAACGCATGAAACAGCTCAAGCAGTATAAATTGCATTTCCAGGTTCTCCATTGAAAAACTTAAATAAACCCACACATTCATGTGAATGCATGAAAGATGCAGACAGAGAGGCTTTCTGCTACACACCCTGTATAAATACCCTACAGCCTAGCTTAAAGCTCAACATCAGTAGTTTCTCCAATGCTGCTGTCATCTTAATTTCCATGCACACAATGAAAGACGTAATGAGACAGTGAATGCATCATCTGCATTAATTCCTGTTTGACTCAAAGTGTTGTGGCTAAAGAGGGCAAAAGGAGGGGTTTGGGGAGGGAAAAGGGTGGAGGCATAGAGGTACTGCTGCATGGGTAGGGGGGGGTGTTAGGGAGGAAAAGAGAAAAAGGAGGAGGCTATGGGAGGAGGAAAGAAGCCTTGAGGGACATCTCACCGCAGCTGCCTCAGGGCTTAGGAGAAACACACACACCCCACACACACACATATCAAATGAGATCAACAACAGCCGACACATGAACGCACATGAATACATGCTCACATGTGCACACATGTACAGAAAGGTCACAGACGACATGAAGTGAACATCCCAAACAAGGGCTGAAATATTAAAATCTGGACTAAACTGGGGTAAAATCTTCATTCATACATAATCATGTGTAAGTTTAACAGCTGAATTCCAACACTACTGGGAAAGGACATGAAAATAAGACAAGGAAAGGTTATGTTCATACAGTGTATGAACCCACTCTTTATTCCTTGATTGCTACTCATGATGCTGAAGGTTTCTTGGTCTTAATAGTCCTGTTTGTTTCCATGCAGGTTCTTGTTTTAAACATTTTTTAATTCAAACATTGCTTGTTTACTTTGTTCTGTTCCAGTCCTTGTACTTGATTTGGCAACATAGCAGGAAATCAAGCTAAGACCTCACACAGTATCTGACAAAGATCCCTTTTTTCCACGTTTGATTTTTTTTTCCTTTGATATGCAGTTTTTAAAAAATCCACTTGGTGGAAATAAACTGCTCCGTTTTTCAAAATTGTAACCCTGAGGTTTATCCATAGATTCAACCAATGTACAAATTGCATTTTTGAGATAGCATAATACCAAGGTGTCTACAGACTAAACTTTTAAATATTTTTCTATCGTTCAGTTTAGGAGAAGTGTTTATTTCAATGTTTCATATATTATAGAACAGCAATAATCTGACAGTGATTGTAAAAGATTTAAAATCTTAATGAAACAGTCAACCAAACTAACTTATTTTATGGGATTGTGTCTTAATATTATTATTAATCATATAATAAACTTAAAAAAATCTATGTACAAAAGAAAGGAGCATTATTTAAACATTTTTGTTAAGAGCGCCTCCATCTTGCAGTACTCTAAGCGGTGATGTCACAGAATTGGTTGGTTCTGTGCTACCTGTTGAATACATTGCAAATACCAGCAATACCTCACAATCGTAAATCACTTAAGAAATTTGTTATTGTGGAAGATGAAACAAAAAGGTCACTCAAGCGTCTAAATTCCATTGCTTATGCTTTCAAGCCCATTTCTGTGTGACCCGAGCCATGGTAGGGAGAGAAGAGGCAGTTGTGGAGCCTGTATATGTGTTTTAGGGTGGAGCAGGATGGCAACACTACCTGTGGTAGGTGTTGCTGCTGTTCACCGATGTCCTCAGTGCTGAAGTCCATCTGCTGTTAGGAGGTTGACATGGACCACATAATGTGCCGTCAGTTTTGCATTACAAATGTTTGTACATTTGTATTCCTGTGCTGAGAGGTGGATGCTTTGGAAGTGTGGAAGTCTCTGTAGGATGTAAAAGCAGAGACATTGGAGGGTCCATTGAACGCATTTTAAAAATAAACGGTATTTAGGGTAGCCTAACTTCCGGCCATGGATACAGGGAATTAGAATAAGCAATTGAGCTATAAAAAGTGTGTTTAATAAAAGGCTTGAATAGGGATAAAGTCAGAGAACCAGATAAGTTCCAGGGATGGATGGAACATATCAAACAGTAAGGGCTGAAATCAATGTCACTTTCCCTCATTTAATAGTTATTATTAAAGTCTTGAGCAATATTTTTTATTCAAGTGTTTGATTAAATCATGTCTAAAATACACATTTTTAAATAATAGTTTTTACTTCTCTTGCTAAAGCACAAAATGAATGTCAGCTACAGATTGCCTTCCAATTTAACTTATAATGACTGACATTGTTGTTGCAAGAATGTCTTTGATTTGTAAGGCAGAAAGAAAATCAAAATGTTTTCAGCAAATGGCTATAAAGTGGCTATATAGGCTATATGTCGTTCAAAATTGGTTATTAATAAAACATAATCAAAACAATGTTAATTTAGATAAAAGATTAGCTAACTATTTATTTATTCAAGGTAAAGACACTTTCAATCATCTGATGCAAATCATAGAGAAATGTTTCTTTTTTCCATCTCTTTAAGAGGACGCAGTATGTAATTTGTTACTGAAAAATATCTTTAAAGAAGCCTTTTTATTTTACCCTTCATGACTAGAACATTGTTTGATGAACAGACTGAAACCTCAGTAGTTCAGCATTGATGCATTTATAAGCCTTTAGCCTATTTTCCTTAATTTACTTCAAGTTGGAAGTTCCCACACTGTGACATTTATCACGTCCATGTTAAATGGTTCCAACCAAGCAAATAATTGAAAAGTTATATTCAAGATGGATTTTATTGACACTCAGTGGGGCTTGCATCCGAAAGTAAAAAAAAAAAAAAAAAATGTTAACGGTATAGTGGAGGATTTTCAAAAGACCATCCCTCTCCACTTAAAAAAATGCACATGCACAACCTTGTACCCGCTCCTAAGAGGGAACGCCTTTTAAATTCTTCACAAGCCCATTTCTCCTTGTGTACGTTGCTGTTTGCATCGCTCATACAAAGCTTACTTTTCAAAAGAATTTGCTAATTTTTAGCAATTTGCCTCTTTTCCACTATATGTCAGACTCACCACTGGTAAGGGAAAATGGCAGCTAGCATTAAGGAGGGCCTTACTTAAAAATATCACCAGAATGATTTACAATTAGGAAGACCACTTATTTTGATGATTAGAATCACTGAATTTTACATCAGAAAAAAAAATCAAGATATTAACAAATAAATGTAATGATGATCATTTTCTTTGATTTCTCCAGTGCTTTCAACACCATCGAACCAGGATTCCCAAGGGACAAGCTGGAGCTGTCAGGAGTGGACCAGCACATGTCCAAGTGGATTCTGGACAACCTCACTGGCCTCCCACAGTAAGTGAGGGCACAGGGCTGTGTCAGATAGGTTGGTTTGCAGTAGGGTCCCACAGGAAACAGTGCTGGGGCCGTTCCTCTTCACCCTTTACACTGCAGACTTCTCCATCAACTCCCCACGCTGTCACCTCAAGAAGTTCTCTGACGATTCTGCCATAGTTGGCCTCATCACAGGTAGGGAGGACTTAGAGTACAGACAGTGGACCCAGGACTTCATGGTCTGGTGGCAACAGAACCACCTTCTGAGTAATGCAGGGGAAACCAAGGAGCTAGTGGTGGACTTTCGCAGGAGCAGATCCATCCCACTGACACCGGTGAACATCAAGGGAAAGGACATTAAGATAGTGGACTTTTATAAGTACCTATGTGTTCATCTGAATAACAAACTGGACTGGAATCACAACAACACTGCTCTGTATAAGAAAGGTCAGAACAGACTCTTCCTGTTGAGGAGACTGAGGTCTTTAGGAGTGCAGGGGGTGCCCCTAAAGACCTTCTATGACTCTTTTGTGGCATCAGCCATCTTCTATGGAGCTGTCTATTGGAGCAGTTGCTGAGAGAAAGTGGCTGGATAAGCTGAGTAGGAAATCCAGCTCTGTGATTGGATGCCCTCTGGGGCAGTACAGGAGGTGGGAAACTAAAGAATCCTAACTAAATGAACATCTCTGTTGGATAATGTCTCCCACCCCATGCATGAAGCTGTTGCTGGAGAGCTCCTTCAGTGACAGACTGCTGCACCCTAAATGCACCAGGGAGCGTTATCACAGATCCTTCCTCCCAGCAGCTGTAAAACTCTATAACCACGACTGTTCCCAATAACCTTAATAAGTTGTTACATTCATGCTGAAAACAGTTTCTGTTTTAGTTAAATAACATGCTACTTTCATTTTGCAAGTCTATGATGTTGCTGCTATTTTCAAAAATTCATTACCGTAAAAATGTCCATAGCTGTATATTGGTTATTTATTCTCCAGGTGCACAGTTTTTATAATGTTAAAACAGTTTAGAGCACAGTATTTTATAGTTTATTTTTTAAGTCTTCACTATTATGTTTTTTTAATACATTTCTCTAAGATCTATATTTGTGTGACCCTTTTTTTCTATAATCTTTTCGCTGCTGGAAACACCAGAATTTCCCCATTGTGGGACAATGAATGGATTTTTCTAATCTATTCTATTTCTATTATATATTTCCATAGTTTTGGTCTTGACTAAACTTGAATTAAGCTCAGTGAGGGGTGGCATTAGGGGTGCTTAACACAAAATTCAGTGTCTCTCAAATGACTTTCCAGAGACGTGAAATTTGACTTGAAGTCACAGGGATTTTCTAAACCACAACACTTATTCCTAGAGAAGTAATGAGATCTCACAGCACAAGAAACTAGGATTAAAAACAGCACCAAATATTTGAATCAAGCTAAGTGTTTAAGATAGTGTCAGCATGTGACTTCATCTGGTGAGGTAAGTTTAGGCCATTATAAGTCTTGGATGTGAAGGTAAATGCTTTCAGCTTAACATATCATTATTTCTATTATTTATGGAGATTCTTATTATGAAGTAAAAACAGGAAACAATTCTTCAGTTGCTGGTGTGATACTTATATAGTGAGCAAAGGACATAGCAATCTAAAAAAAAAGATTTCTGTCTAACAACTCAAACCTGCTGGTCATGGTCAGTAATGGACGGTCAATGGCACGACGATCCTTTCTGAACCATTAATTCTTCGGAGAAAATCATGAATATTATAATAGCTGGAAGAACACGGGTCCAGTAATCCATCCTGCCTCATACTGTATGTGTCTGTGTTAAAGGTGCAAGCTGACGCACATCAATCAATGAGACGCACCAAAGCACATCTGATGTGGATTACTCTTAATTGTTTGCTGCTAATGATACTTAATTCACCAGTTGCTTATTTCCTATCCTAAAGGGTCATTTTACAGTTTTCTTGTGTCTGAACTACATTTGATCATCTGTATTTCAAAGTCTAATACACTGAGACTAATTAAACCCAGACTGGACTCATTTGCATTGAATATGGAATCTTTAAAAGAAATTAGAAGATTTATTAAGGCTGTTTTCTGTCTATGAATAGAAAAAGGGATGATAGGAGGTATAGTTTGCCCATTTCCTTCTGGTGAAACCAGCATTGGGTTTAATCTGGTGTCATGAGCAGGAAGTATTGTTACCATCCCCCGACTGACATTAAATTTATTTAGTGGCATTTTTTATATCATAAGCTGAAAATATTATAAAAACAACAGTGACAGCATTTCATAAGCTGGCATTATCTAAAAAAATAAAAAATTTAACCCACATTAAAGATAAAAAAAAAACTTTGACAACATTGGATGTTTTAAAATGTTTATGCATAAAAATATTTATTTCATAAGCTTATGAAAGATAAAAGTCCTTATTCGACAAGGTCAAGATAGATCATTATTAGAAACCAGTTACAATGAAGATAACATGTAGCTTTAAACCTGAGTAAGTCTATAAGAAAACAGTGAGCGGATTGCAATATATCTGCCTGGAATAAGAAGTGACAGGTGAGGGGAATTGTAGAAGTTAAGACATGATCTGGAAGAGCATAAAACTGTCAGATAAAGCCGGATGTCTGCTAGGCAGAGAGGCAAACTGACACAGAAGAAAATTGCAGTAGGGTTCCTATGAACAGTGTTGATGCATGGTCTTTGTAGAAGAGTCGTCAAAAGGAAACCTTATCTGCCACCTCATCAAAAAATAAAAACCGAGATAAGTGGGCCTGGAAACAAATGCTGTTGACAGACAAAGCTGAAAATTAGTTGCAAAAACCAACAGTATGGTTAGGAGAAAAAAAAGGCTCTAGAACTTGATGAGATGACTATCCTGCCAACTGTTGTGTGGAAATTTTCTGCTTCACAGTTGTTTGACAGGCAGCAGTGGTGGAAGCATTATGCACGAGAGTCGATTTCATTAACTATCAGAAATCCCCCTGAAAAAGTAGCATAGGTTAAACAAAAAAAAGTTGATTTATACAAAATATTAGAAAAACATGGAAAGTAGGAAAATGCTGCGTTTGCAAAACAGGCTAAAAATGTTGAACTTTGTTGTGATAGTGTAGAAAATTGGAGCCTGCAGTCAGTTCTGACAAGTTTAGAGCTCCAAGGAACGTTACTAGGTTATTTTAACTGCTTTTCAGTATAAAGAACACAAATAGACATGATTATTTCAAAACAGCCTTAGCTGCTAGTCATGCACGCTGAAGAATATATTATCTTTTATATTCTATATATTTAAGAACTCAGTTTATATCAAGTTTTACTTATCCAAAAGGATGAATTAAATAAAATCTGTAAATATTGACCTACCTTGAAAAGTGTTTATTAAAGTACTTCCTTAAAACAGTTATGAACCAATTTCTTTTATCTGAAAATAATCCAAAAACTAGCTTTGCTCGACAACTATGACATCAATGAGCCTCCATATTTATATTGATGTATAACACTTATGTCACAGGATGGCTATCAAAAAAGCCTATATTTTAAAGATGCAGTTTTCTGAGGCTTTGGATGATTTTATTTCGTTTTCGGCCATGGAGTTCTTACACGGTTTATGTCATGTAATCACTTATTTAAATAAG
>NW_015150894.1:215650-218225 GCF_000732505.1 Cyprinodon variegatus
AACTGGCATCTTCATTAAATAGTACCCGCAAAACACCAGTGTCAACATCTACAGTGAAGAGGCGGCTTCAGCATTCTGGGCTTCAGGGCAGAGTGGCAAAGAAAAAGCCATATCTGAGACTGGCCAATAAAAGAAAAAGATTAAGATGGGCAAAAGAACACACAGACATTGGACAGAGGAAGACTGGAAAAAAGTGTTGTGGATGGATGAACGCAGAACAAATAAAAAGATGCTGGAAGAATGCCTGACGCCATCTGTTAAACATGGTGGAGGTTCGGTGATGGTCTGGGGTTGCTTTGGTGCTGGTAAGGTGGGAGATTTGTACAGGGTAAAAGGGATTCTGAATAAGGAAGGCTATCACTCCATTTTGCAATGCCATGCCATACCTAGTGGACAGCGCTTGATTGGAGCCAATTTCTTCCTACAACAGGACAATGACCCTAAACACACCTCCAAATTGTGCAAGAACTATTTAGAGCAGAAGCAGGCAGCTGGTATACTATGGGTAATGGAGTTACCAGTGCAGTCACCAGATCTGAACCCCATTGAGCTGTTGTGGGAGCAGCTTGACCGTATGGTACGCAAGAAGTGCCCATCCAACCAATCCAACTTGTGTGAGCTGCTTCTGGAAGCGTAGGGTGCAATTTCTCCAGATTACCTCAACAAATTACCAGCTAGAAGGTCTGCAATGCTGTAATTGCTGTAAATGAAGGATTCTTTGATGAAAGCTAGGTTTGATGTAAAAAAAAAATCTTATTTCAAATACAAATCACCTTGTCAATGTTTTGACTCTATTTTTTATTCATTTCACAATGTAAGTGTGACTTTGCAGGATAACACAAAATTGTTTGGGTGACCCCAAACTTTTGAATGATAGTGTATATGTTGCATGAAAGCTCTGATTTTGGTAGCCATGAAAGTACAAACTAAGGGTGTTTCTCATATAACAGCTGTGTAAAAACATGAAACTATCAACCTTTTACAAGGATGACCCAAAGTTTCTCAATAAAATAACCGATTTCTAAAGTGTAGCATTTCTTGTCAACTGGATATTAAGGACTTTTAAGGGGATGTGATTAATATTATGTTGCTGTTATTGTGTAGTTGAAGACTGATGTAAGAGTAGAGATGAGAAAAATTATGAAGTGTAATTGAAGAGTTGCAACAAGAGAACCATAATACACATAGCAAAGAGCTGATCAGAGAGGAGTGAAGAGAGACACTTTCCAGTTGTTACACTTGCTTTTCATTGCTTAAATACAAATAAATGTGTAAAAATAAATAAACCTATTTATTTACCATTTACACCTTTGTTTGACCATTTCTGCTCAATAAATGATTAATTAGATCATCTGTGATTCTATGAGGGCTCCTCTCTCCAAATACCCACCTTTACTCCTCTTTCTATTAGACTGCTATCATAAATACAATTTTATCATGATTCCCTTTGTTAACCATGGTTCTTTATAGTATATCAAGAACTTAAAAGTTGAGATAATACTTAACAAGTATTTTGGCTAATTTGTATTGGTTTGCCCTAGTACATATATGGATTGCGTAAAAACACTGCCAGATTAGATTTGTTGGTTTAGCCAAAAAATTGGATAAACACATAACTTCCAACCCGATTAAAAGCAAAAACTATGGATAAACTATAATGTTTGAATGAAAATGACGAACACCTTTCATTTTACTCATCATTGCTCAATTTGCAAGAACATTTTCATTGTCTGCTTGAGCTTATCTCACAAAAAATGGCAGAAAAACAGTGTACCTTAAATGATCTGATGTACCTTAAATGATGTTCTCTTCTAAGACATTTTACACAATAATAAAACGTACAAAGCATTTTATTATACACACCAATCATTAACAATTTCAAAGGAATTCCAATGGGAGAAAAAGAAAAATTGTAAAAAATCACAGATTTTATTGCAAACTGTAGTTCTGTGCTCCACTAGTAAGTGGTGACATGTTCACCTGAAGCTTCATGAACTGTGGGGATTGTTGAAACACTTTGGCCAAAAGGTTCAATGCCTCACGAGGCGTCATCTCACCATCAATGAAGATGCTAACAGAAGGACAAATACAGAAATAATAGGGAACCAAAACTAGGAGACACTTGGGAGGAACATACATGAGGAGTTGAATAATAAATAGAATCCAGCAATGAGGAACTGCACAGAAGGTGTATATATGGGAGATAGAACAAAGAATGGGCTAATCAGCTGATAGGGAGCAGGTGTGGAGAGAAGTAACTAGAGGGAGCTGTCATGATGGGTTTCAGAAAAGCCCAATATGCAGAACACCACGGAGACAGATGAAAAGTTAAACTAGTTTATTGATCACAAGCACATGGAATAAACACAGGAACTGGTTCAGGGCTGGTTACTAAAGTCTTAACTGGGACCGGAGACTGTTGGTTAGCAGAGTTCATGAGAAGCTAAGCATTTAGCTTCAGGCTTAGCATGGCAGACCTTGATCTGAGCTTCCAGCTCACTGCAGAGAACAACAGGGAAAATCCACATAGGATTCTTCAGGCTGAGCTTCCACATAAGAACCTTCAGGTAAACTC
>NW_015150894.1:219907-226208 GCF_000732505.1 Cyprinodon variegatus
AGACCAAACGGTGGAGAGCGGGCAGGCAGGTATCTGACAGGTTTGACTTCCAGAGTTCTTCAGAGATCAGACAGGCTGGTTTCAGACTGAGAAACTCTTCCAGAGTTTCAGGGTTCAGACAGGTTCTTCCTGGGAAGCAGAGAGGACAAAAACAGGTTAGGTTCAGGTTCAGGTTATCAGGGAGTCAGAGATTCAGACAGGCAGATTGGCTCAGGCATGCTAACCATAACTGGCAAACACTCTGGCGCTGGAGTGTTGCTCTGCCTCTCCTTAAATGCTGGTCTCCTGATGAGCAAACGAGCCGCAGGTGTGAAGTCAGCTTCAGCTCCAGGAGACCTAGAACGCCCTCTGTAGGAGAAAGGTGGACAGACCTCCAGATCCCAACATTGGGACTACTTCGGTGGTTCTGTTTCTTTGGTCTTTCACAATTAAAAAAGTTCAACAATTAAAAAAAAGCTTACTTCAAAAACAGAATGTTTTAGACTGAAGCTACCGTGAGCTTCATTATTGAAACTTAAACACTCTGTATTAAAATTCAAACAATTTCAACAACTTAAAGCGTGTGTAAAAACCCTGAAAATTCTAAGAAGTGCTTTGAGGAGAAACACACAGAAGTGCTCTTGATTGTACAGTGATGTACAATGAGGCAATTTGAAAAATTAATGAGGGATCATAGAAGTGCAGCTTGGTGTTCTCAAGATTGTTGCAAGAACAGTTTCCTGGAAAATTTCTTCCCTGCAAAAATGAGAACACACCCTGAATATTAACTGATTTTCTTCAGTTTTTAGACGGACTTTCTGAGAACCATTTCTCCTTTAATTTTCCTCTGATCATTCAACCCAAAGAAGCAGACGGGCATCCTCTTTCTTCCTGTTTTTTCTCCCTTATCAACTCTCCAAGTCTCCAGTGTTGCGTCTCAGCAGCCTGTCGGCTCTACAACACAGCTATGACTCATTTGTCTGTCACATTCAGGATGCCAGACAAACAGACAGTCAGAGAGTCCGGCCTTGTCTCAGAGGAACAAATCACAATTTGTAGCTGGAGGCTTCGTCCAAATATCCGGCAATCTGTGCTGTCTGAACCCATCCTCCCTTAGCAGTTGGCACCTTGTTTGATTGCTTATACTTTAGCACATATCTTACAGGTTGATTGACGGGAAGAAGTAATTTTTCTCGTATGACGCACTCCTCATAACTTTGAGTAGATGCTACTTGTTTGATAATTCTAAACAGACCATTTATCAAGTTAATAATCTTTTAAGTTTTTAATTCCTGAAAATCAGAATCAGCTTTATTCAGCCATTTTTGCCAACTGTAAAGGAGTTAATCATGTTTCAGTACTCTCAGTTAAAAAATGACAGGTAAAAATAGCTAAACACTGTTTTTTCAGTACATGTAAAGAAAAGAACATGTAAAATCGTGTCCATCAGAGAGACAAACTGTATGAGCTATTTGTTGTGAGTAGGGCCCTGTAGCACGCACCTGCTGGTAAACATCTAATCAGTGTGGTGTGGGATATCCAAATAACACAGAGACATGGAGCAGGATAGTTCATTGGGAGCACGACCAACTTAATTAAGGTTTATTGTTACTGCCAACTCATTATTTCTTGTGCCTTAGTCATGGTCCAGTGTTTTGCAGAGCTGGTCATTTGTTCTGTTCCTGACCATGAATGTCCCTCAACAAGAGATGTCTTTCTGCCCATGGTTTTGTAATTGCAGACTATCATACTGACAATGGTTACAAAGTGCTAAAACTGAATCTAACAAGATATAGCCAAGGATAAAACAGAGATTACTGACCCTGACTATGAACAAAAGAAAGATGCACGCTTGTTTTGAAAGGAAAATGTTAGATCCAGTTGTCTGCAATGCCATATTTTTACTAAGTGTTTAACACTGTGTTTGAGAATGTGCTCAAATGATTTAGTTTGCTTTTTTGAATACACAGTTATAAATTAAACCCATCGCCTCGCAGCTAGAGGGTTCTGGGTTTGAGTCCTGGAAGAACCAGGACCTTTTTCTGTGGAGTTTGCATGTTATCCTTGTGTCTGCCTGGGTTCTCTCCGGGTTCTCTGGCTTCCTTCCACAGGTTGAAAGGAGATTCCAAATTGCCCTTTGGAGTGAGTGTGTCTGTGTTGTCCTGTGATGGACTGGCACACCGTCCAGGTTGTACCCCGCCTCTAGCCAATTGACTGGGATAGACTCCAGCCATTACCACGACCCCAATAGGGAACAAGTGGTTACGCTAATGGATGGTACTGGACCAAACTTAATGAAGGGGTGCAGGAGGGGCAACCCTGTCCTCGTGTTGTCATGTGAGCACAGACAAGGCATAAAAATAAAAAAAGAGCCACTGAAGTAAATTTACCTAATAATTTTATTCAATTAAAATGTTGTTTTCTAAATTAAATCACTATTTCTGGTTTGAAAATGTAAATTTGAGTTGACCTAAAATAAAAAATCCCTTACCATGAAAAAAGCCATTGAAATAATAAGTGCTAAATACCTTCTTCAAGGCAAAAGGTTTCCTGTTTCAGGACCACATGAGTGGGTCATGAAACCATTTAATAATAGGAGAGGTAAGTTGCAGCTAAACAAATAATGCCTTCAACTTCATACAAAATCCATCCATTTTCTGACACGCTTAATCCCATGTGGGGCCACAAGGGGTGCTAGTGCCTATCTCCAGCTGTCTACAGGCAAGTGGTGGGGTACACCCTGGACAGGTCACAAGTCCAAACTCCATACAGAAACAGGCTGGGAATTGATTCCACAACCTTCTTGCTGCAAGGCAGCAGTGCTATCCACTGTGCCATGCAGCAGGCCTTTAATGCTAAATAGGACAGACATTTTCCTCTACATTTAATCCATCCTCTTAGGGAGCAGTGGGCTGCCATTGTGTGGTGCCTGGGGAGCAGAGTGGGTTCAATGGTCTTTGCTCAGAGACCCAGAGTGGAGGTCTGTGGGAGGGGGACTCGAACTCAGAACCTCATGAGTCCAAGCTCCATGCCAAAACCTCTAGGCCGCCACTCTCCATAAATCTAATTAAAACAGAACTGTTAGGGGGAAAAAATCTGTCTTATCAATTAGAATGTCTGCACATATCACTTATATTTATTGAAGAAGAGTAAATGACAATAGGAGATAATATGAACTAAATGTGGGAAAATGATAATAATACAGTTACTTTTTAAGACTGGTGGATTTCTGATTTCTGAAACAGTATTACCTGTGTATAATCTTTACTACCGTGTACAAACCTGAGTATAGACAAGTATGACAGCATATAAATATGCTCTCCAGGTAGGGAACACATGTTAGTCTAAGTATTTTTTGAGTTGGTCTACAGACTCCCTAGCCTGGGTGCCATTACGAACTTAGTCCCGCCCACAACGTTTGAGGTCGGGAAGTTCGGTCTGGCATTGCTCAATAGTAGCGCGAGTATGCTAGCACAATATCTGGCGGGCCAATCAAATTGTCAGGGCGGGCTTTATACGATGATGGACAGATGATTAACAGTAACGTAATTACCCACGTCACCAAAGCGCTCTTGGGTGACAACTACACACCTCAACTCTCCAGCGGCAGCTGGAGAGTTTAGGTGAGTAGATTCTGCTATTAGGTCTGTTCTAGAAGATATCGACAGCAAATTAATTTTAAAAGAGGAACAGAGAAACGCGATCAAGGCTCAACTTCTTATTATAGGCGTGAAACTGCACGCTTTGATTTTTGTGGACAACAACTATGCCTCGCTTAACATACGTCACGCACTCCATTGCTCTTATTGGTTGTAGGTCTATCCAGTTGAGTGCAGAGGCATTTTTTTTCCTGGTTCGTTCAAAACACACCCCATAATATCAGCTCTATGGAGCAGTATCAGACACTTATTTAGGTAAACTAAATGTGCTCAAAAGTACTTTTTTTTTCAAAGAATATAAAGACACCAGGAGATTTGTCTTTACATTACATGCTTCACTGAGCAATGCTGTAAAACATTTAGGTGTAGTGGTATTTAAATCAGGTACTAATGAAGAGTTTCTAGAATATGAATAACAAACTAGAAGAGTTACTAAAGACCACTACTATTGCCTAGGTAGGCTCTAATGAAGAGAATAGCAGGTATGTGGATTAATCAAAGGGCCTCATGAAAAATAGGATGGAATCACATCTCAACATGTAGCCCTGCTTGTGTCATGTGTTTTTAAGAGGCTAAAAATATTTTTTCCAATTTGTGTTAGGGTGACCAGATCTCCAGAATTAATTCTGCTTATAGTTCTAGTTAGGAGTTCGAAAAATTTATGGAAAGATAAAATAAGTCAACTGAGACAGTTATGATTTTCTTTTTTATATATATTTATTTATATTTGAGAAATACAAAAATTAGTTCAAATAATAGTGAATTTATGGTGAAGTAGTAGTAATATTGAAGAACAAGAACTTGGACTGGGGAGGAAGCTTGTATACAAATATAACTGTTTATAAAAACGGGACAAATGGACCCAGTATTCAAGGTGAGACAGTAAGTAGGAAAGTTCAAAATGTTTATTAAACCAAAAACATAAATAGACAGAACAGAAGTGTGGAGCTAATGTGGATATGTGGACCTGAACTGGAGCTGCACTCTGGTGAAGGAATCTGCTAATGGCACATCTGTGGTTCTGAGTGGACCCTTCCTGTCTAAAAGGCCACTACTCCGTTTTCAGGCTTCCATTATTCTAAAACAGAGACACAATTTAATAAAAATTCCCTCTAAAAACATTAGAACATTTAACAATGAGAATGAAAATTGAGACTTAGGAAAAAACAGGATAAGATTTTTAATTAGATATCTCTATAAAGTTATTTTAGATGGAGAAACTGCAATCAAAAGAACTAGTTGAAGCAAATATTTGAAGCAGTTCCCTCAGTTAATGAAATGCTAAAAATTTTGAATAGCAAAACAATATGTGTTTGGAGCTATTAGGTTATACAACAGAAGAAAATGCTAATTAAACCATGTCATTACCTCTCTCTCTTCATCATACTCAGCCGGCGCAGTCCTTGCCTCATTTACAGTTTCCCTCTCGCTGACTCCTTTAATTTTTTGAGAGCAACTTTCATATGTCCAAACTGTCTGTAATCGGTAACACTGATAGCAGCATGATCAGCTATTGTAAACAGCTGTCGTTTCCAACATGCTAACTCATGCTTTCTACCCAGCAACGGCTCTTTCTAATTTGCACACTTTCTCAAAGGCATGATATGTTTCTGAAATGGCTGAGCTACATTCCAAAAATCTGTTTCAGCAGCAGAACAAGGTTTTTAAGTTTTGGAATAAAAAGCCAACACTGGTCTTGACTTTGGCAGTAGTTTATAGCTCTTGAGGTTTTGCACATAAATCAGTTCTTATACTCACAGGGATGCAACTCAAGTGCAAAGTTTTTTAAACCTAGAGCATACCTAGAAAAACCACAGCTCTTGTGATACATTGCCAGAGTAATAAAGTGACGAATGGCGTCTGACAGAGGTCACCCTGGAGGCCTCGAGGTGAAACAATGTTGAGAAAATAAGAAGTTTGTGGATCTGCATGTCAGTGCTTAAGACTCACTGTGCTGACTCTGTGTGTGTATGATAGCCTACAGCGAGCACTGTGAGCTTTTTTAGCCAATCTGGCTGAAGCACATAGGCTCCATGTGACCTGCCAAAACACACAGCAGCCGAAGCAGCAGTGAACTCTGTATGGCCGTGGGATGGGGGGATTAGAGGAGGAGAAAGGAGGGATTGATAGAGGGAAATTGTTGCATGAAAATAAGAACAAGAACAGAAAGAAGAAAGTGAAGCAAATGGGTTTAGAGCATTTTAAAATGCACATTCAGCTGTCTCCTTTGAGAGTTTTGCTCAGCAAGTGACTGGTGTAGTTTAAGTAATACTGGACCTGTGCACTATTAGTAAAAAAAAAATATTGGAGTAATAAACACCCATCCATAATATATTTGATGTCTGTAACTTTTCCTCTTTGTACCTGCTGTAAATGTTTGCTTGTAAACTAAAAAGAGCTGATCGTTTCTGATGTGGAATTCTTATGCAAATCATACCATGACTTCTATTTGGCACCACACGGAAACTATATTAGCTGCATTCACAAAGGTATTTTGTCCTTTAGGTATTTTAGATTTTAAAATTGGTTCGCAGAGGGGAGAAAATCTAAAACATTGGATCCATTTTTTAAATATAAATGAAAACACATATTTTCTTCAACAATGACATTGTTGTAAAACTGCTCTCTTAAAGGAATAGTACACCCAAAACATGATTAGCCTT
>NW_015150894.1:227008-260005 GCF_000732505.1 Cyprinodon variegatus
ACTCCAGAGTGTTGTTCAGCATGGGGGTGAGTAGAAAATGAAGGCTAATCATGTTTTGGGTGTACTATTCCTTTAACCTGCATGCACATGTTTGCTGCCATGTCACTCTGCTAACTTTATAAAATGTGTTTGTTCCCACAAGGCATTTTTTCAGTTTTATTTTTATTTGTTTCTTTGGCAGTGTCACAGCACTACTAAATACTAAAATATTTTTTTAGTAGTGGACTAGTGTGGCTTAATGTTTTTTTTTTTTTAAAGGAGTCATCACCCAGAAATCTAACGTTTTAATGTAAAAGTAAACTTGGTCTTCACTTACGATCTGCTGGAAAATCCACAGCATGACATTGGCTTGGTTTCTTTCATGTGGGCTTATTTGAACCTAGAGAAGCAATTCATGCTCTCCTCAAAGCATAATCACTATACTATATTACTATACAACCTTACCATCACCACTCCTATTTTTCTTCTACCAACACGGGCAATTTAAAAAAATCACAGACTCACCTACAGGCATTAAAATCTTCTATTGTTGCTAATGCTACGTCCACTTTAACGTGCAAACACATAAGTCACATTTTTGTACCCTTGCGAGGGGTTAATATAAGAGTGTGTAAAAAGGATTTTGAAGTTTTTTTTTTTTCCTAAAAATGATTAAGCATGAATTTAAAGACAGTTTCAGAGGGAGTGTATAAGTAAAATAATGGATTATGAAACAATTATATTTTTTTGTATTAATGTAAATTACTTCTTATACTACTTGGCATTTGCGTTTTAGCGGTTATAAAATATATAGGGATATAGGTAGTTTGGAAATAATTATCGATGATTGTCTTGCTACACATTTACCATTGTATCACACACCATTTGATACCTGATGAGCCTGACCGCCAATGATTTCTGAGTTAAAAAACTCTGCCATATAAACCACACGTTAGTCACTGCTAACTAATTTATGTGGCTGAGATAAATATTAAAAAATATATACACATCTCTACTTCATTTCAAACTTTGTGATGCAAATGCTTAACTCGTGGGAAACATTGGAAACCTAAAATTTAAAGAAATCTAACGGCACAACGAGATTTTCCTTTAATCTAGCTAATCATTTGTTTTGGGGGCACTAATAGAGGACTGAAATCTTAATCTCGTATTTAACATAATCCCTTAGATTTCCCCACCTTTAGAGCAATGCAACACTGATTTTATATACTAGTGCTCATTTGAGATTGGAAATAGTGTGATAGTAGCTTTTGAGAATTGGGGGTTAGAAGAGTTCAGAGTTTGGTAAGTGAATATTTTTGGAATCAGTAACGTATGATGTGAGGCCCCAATGTTTGACAACTAAGCTGCTGAAAGGACGGATAGGAGGCGATAGCTGAAACACAAATTGAGGCCAAAAGCTCAGACAAAGTGAATGAACATGTTTCAGACACCCACCTAATGGTATTTGGAGTTGTAGTTTGTTACATATTACATTACTGCCAGTCAGGGGCGCATTTAGGAAATATAGGGCCCTAGGCAAAAACAGGCATGGGGCCTTCTGAATAGAGAAGACAACAGATAAAACAGATCCATTATACAGATACAGAAATTTTAATAGAATAGGCATATATTTTTGATCTATGTTTTGTCCCTCTCTTTTCCCTTTTCTTGTTGTTTTCCTCTCTCTGTTTCATACTCACCTCACTTTTTATGCAGTCTCAAAAGGAATGAAAGATTTTTCCCAAGCACTAAGCTCACTTAGCTGATGCTCCTTCCTGCATTTCCAAAAAGGCAATAGAAAAAGTAAATAACACAGTCCGTCTTTTCACTGTAGACAAGCCATGATCAGTTTACCTGTTCTCCAGTTTTCATTTGTATGAAATAATAGCTGCATGCATCATGACAGCAGAGAAGATAGAGGAGAGCAGGAGGCGGAGTTACCAATCTACTTGCTCTGGAGAGCAGAGTTCGGTGCTTTAATACATTGTCGCCAAAGTTTTCACTAGCAGAAAAAAGTCACTAGATTTGGCACTAGATGCTTTTAAAAGAATAGTCAATAAAAATAGTAGAGGGGTCTGAATGTAGCGACAAAAGCACTAAGTTGGCAACACAGTTCGTTTTCAAATGGTTTGCTGCTGTTTGGACCTTTTTGAACTTTTTGCAGCAAATGGGCTGATTCAATATGGTGGACACTGAGGAGGTGGGGGCGGGGGTTGAGACATATTTAATATTTCAAGAGTTCTGATAGCATTTTAACAAAAGGATTTTTATCAAAGACATAATGAAAGTGCACAAACAAGGAATATTTGTATTAACTATACATGTAAACAGAGTTTTTTGGGGTCTCCAGCAACTTGGTGCCCTGGGCAACTGCCTGGTGTTGCCTAATGGTAAATCCCCCCATGCTGCCAGTCATTTTCTGTAGATAGGAATCAATTTTACATCAAATTCGGAGATCTGGTTTTCATACTTGGCAACTAAAGAGAATTATGGTGATTAGATAAGCCTTCAGGAAGTCTTTGGTCGTTGGTCAATTGTAAAATCCCCTTACAGCATCTTGGCTCTGGCCTTTCTTTGAGGAGTTTAAGCAGAGTCCTTAAAGTTTTCCTTTTGTATTTCTTGCTTTCTCAAAATTCAATAGTTTCCTCTGTCTCATTCTTGTGGAATTTGTATTTATCAAAGAGGGAGAAAACACTGCTAAGTAAAAAAGACAAAGATGGATCTCAGTCTTTGCAAATTTATTTCAAAGGCATATAGCTGAGAGGCTTCAGCAATCGGAGAGGCAAAAAAGCATTGAGCAAGGGATATATGCGACCAATTTCCTACACCACAGAGGAGGGGGTGCATGCTCTCAGGAGACAACAAGTTGTTTTCCAGTCTAAACCAGTCTGTTATCCACATTACCAGGCCTGACACTGCCTAGATCCTTACTCCAACTCCTTAAACACAACTAGTAGGAACAATTTAAAAAGACGTAAAAGGGCAGCATCCACCTCCTTTTAAAACAAAGTATGGATAAAATAATACTTCTCAAGGTAAACAGGATAACATAATCACAGATGATTATTTCCATCACACTCAACCCATGTTGTTTATCCTCTCTGAATGGCTCTCAAGTGAGGTCATGTTTTTTGTTTTCTGTCACAATTGTCGTTTTGTTTACCCAGTGATTGACTTTCAGTGGAGAGATGGAAGGAATTTTAAATTTTCAATGAATTAATAGAAGTAAAATCTGCCCTTGAAAGGGTTATTTCAGTCTTTACTGCTGTTGTTCAAAATAATGAAGATGAGCTGCAAATTGTTGCAGCTATAAGTACTTTTAAATGACAGATGAGCAGAGTTCATCCATCATTATGACTTAAAATTGGAGCTCGACATGGGGGAAACTATTTTATTGAAGAAACAGACATGAGAATTCAAACATCAACAATACAAATGTGTCCTCTTTTTTGATGTGAACATGAAACATAGGTGACTTTGGTTGGGTTTCTTTATCTTTTTTCTATTACCTCTACTATCTGGGGTTTAATTTCCTCTTTTGTCAATTCTTAATCTATCCACAATCCCTTGTATCACATGTTTAATAGTACTGATAACTTTTACCCCAAGGAAATAAAAATAGTAGTCTTTATCTTTACCTTTAACATGCAAATAATAAAACTTAATATAGCTCTAACTTTGGTTTTCATCAACTGGTTCATTTTGAAAATATTTAGTTTGTTCTTTGATGATTGAACTATGCCATGATGCATTTGTGCAGTAGTAATGGTGCACTCATATTGAATGCGTTTTTTGGGCGTCAAAGCATCTAAGTTATATGTAAAGTCTATGGGGGAGGGCGTTGAGAGGTCCAGCAGCACATCCGAGCATTGGGAGCGGTGCATCCAAGCTCTCTGGCATGCAAGCGTTCTGGTATCTGTGAGTTCTGGCATCAGAGCATCCAAGCTGGAGTGCAGAAAATTGTACTTTTGCTGCTGGACACCGGAGCATCAACCTATCACATGAGCTGATCCAGGGGTATTTTGGAGGAGACAGTTATGACATGCAAGCTGTTGCTTCTGCATGAAAAATAAATGAATATCAAAGGGTTAAACTCCAGAGGTTTTAAAAAAAAGATAGCAGAATGGATTCTTATCTACAAGGAAAAGATAGCAAGTGTAATGACTCAGAATGGAGGGACCTAGAATTCAGGCCAAAAAAACCGTGGGATAATTTCAAAGAACGTTTATTAAAACACTGACGATTAGCGAATCTGTGGCAGCAGCAGCTAGGACGTCTGAGGGAGGTTACTCTGAAGGGAGGAAACACAGGTAAGTGACTACAAAAACCTGACAGAGGAAGATCTGAACACGTGAGTCACTAACCTGGTTATATAGTTTAGTCTGTGCCCAGAGAACGAGGTAGATACCAGCCGGTTAGCTGACAGAGCGCAGAGGTTGCCACACAGGGAGTCCCTAGACGCCAAAGCCTAGAGGGATGCAGAACTGACAGCAGATCAGATTAGAACAGAGGAAGGAAGGCAGGATAATCCAGAGGGTGAAGTCAAGAGGCAGATCTAGGTTCAGTCCACAATAGAATTAAACAGAATCCAAAGACAGGTCAGGCAAACTGATAAGAACAGGGACAGGCAAGGTCAAAGGTCCAAATAAAGAAACTGGTCAGGATCAGGCAATTAGGACACTATTAGTAACGCTGGAGAACTTTAAACACCAAAGGGTCAAGAATAATCTGGCACTGATGCTTGAACCAAGCAGTTTAAACAGAAGCAGGTGGATCAGATGGGGAATGATGAGAAAGAGGGCAGAGTTAGACAGGTGAATGAATTGAGCAATTAAACCAGCCATCAATGCCAAGGTCATGACAGCGAGCTCTGATAATTATTACTGAAGTAAAAGATTTTTCTGTGAACTATGGCAAAACAATTTACAAATATCCAAGTTAACTAAGCATGTTAAAACCTGTATTGGATATGCTGGCACTTAGTTTTTAACCACAAACCTAAAAAAAACTCTTTATATTCACTTCCTGCGAACAGAAATATGCTCTCATTACCACATCCAGTTAGAGTAAGACATTGTTGTCCTGTTTACCATCAATAGTTAAACACTTAAATATTCAAAGAGGCACAGGACATTTCAAATCAAAGACTCAGCCACATTGACAACTTACAGTTGAGGGTGTCAGAAAACATTTAGAGGGCACACCATGTGATTAAAGCCCACAAGGGAATACAAGTCACATTTTCACTCAACAGACGACTTTTTGTCTTTTTAGTCTAAGGCTGTTATAAAAACTGTTTTTATTTTTTATTGCAAGAGTTCCGTATAGAAAGAGAATATTTATACTATCTGGCAAATATAGGACAATATAACACTGTTACATACTGATGTGCAGAGGTCATCTTGCCTGCAGAGTTGTCTATGAACTCTGTCCATGTCAGTGTGTTTGGCAACTTTAATGTATTTATTACCCACCCCAGTAGGGATGGTAAATATGTTATTTAATCGGATAGTGTTTAAACTGTCGTATATTGTTTATAAACACACGCCCTACTGGGTGTGTGTTAGAACAAAAAAATAAAAGTGTGAATCGAGCTCAAAATCATGGTCAAACAGATAACTCTGCACATAATGGAATAAATTCACTACAACTTTAATTGAAAATATAAGAGTTTATTTACAAAAATCATTGTTATTTCCAACATATTTCTATTTCAAACTCTTGACTATACTAGTGAACCTCAACTAAACTAAGCTACTATGTACAAAGAAGGAAAAGATTTGTTGAAACCATAATCAATTAGATTTGCAATGCACAGTTTAGCATGAATTTTATTGCCCCCTTGACCCAACCTTTTTTGAAACCGTGCCGAACATGGTCACCAACAACCAACAACCATGGCAACCACAACTGTTGAATGTAAATAAAACGCTTCTGAAGTGGACTGTGGCTGACACAACCGAACAGTGTTTAATCTATTACTATTTGAACAGTAGGGCATGGCAGACAGAGTCATTTCATATTTACAGTCAACTGTCTCATTTCACTGGTTTTCCGGCCTGTCCAGAACAGCAGGCAAACCTTAATCCTCCTTACACAATGGTTGTGTTTAATATAAAGCATGGACAATTATCTTGTTGGTAGAAGAAGTGTAATCACTAAATGTAGTCCAAGCTGGAATACTTGTAAAACTTGATCAGAAACCTTTAAAACTTTTTAGAGTGTGAAAGTGGTGTCAGGCCTGCTCCAAAAATGTGATACAGAAACCCAGCTTGGGGCAGTAACTGTGACCTTAGTCAGAGTCATAACCCTTTTTCTCAGCTGACAGCTCACACAAGGAGGGCTCTGTGTGCTTGTGTGGCCACTGTGTGTGCAAACGTTCACCTCACACCCTCAGCCACATCCATAACGTTTTATGTCCAGCAGTCTGCACTTCTCCTCATTGGTATAATTTACTGCTGCTTTATGCAGCGTGTCCTGCAGGTCGTCCAAAGTTTAACACCTCTGTTAGATTTTTAATGCCTCTTTGACTGCCTCATGCTACTGGTCGGTTTCAGGAATCCTTTTATTTTCCTTGATGTTTCACTTCAAATGAATTTAGCTATACAGTTTAGCTTTACATTTTTATTACACATCTTTTATCGATAGACAGTTAAGGTAAAATCAGTACATAGAGCACATGCTTTTTATGAACTGAATTAAACAGGTCAAATGGAAACAGTAAATCTTTTAAATCTCTTGATGAATTGCTATCCAGCTGGAAGAGAAATTGAAAGAAATGTTTGTGAACGTGATTTTTTCTTCTATTTCCACTGCTGTTTTCCCATGGTGTCTGTCCATATGTGTATTTTATTGCTGAAGTTGGCCAAACATTACATATGACACCACTGGATCATGAAAATGCTTCAATTCTTAGCAGACCATTTCATCACTGGGTCATTTTAAGCAAATAAAAGTCATAGATCATACGGAATGCAAGGAGATCGCTACCATTTTATCATTTTTAATTTATTTTAACTATGTGCTCTTCGGTGTCGAGGAACAGGAATAGACAGATAGTTTGATATATGATTGGTAAAAAACATGCTCAGAGGTCAAGAACATCTGACAGGAGGGTTTGGAGAGATTTTTACTTTTAGTGATTTCGTCTGTTGCTCAAATGTTATGACTAAAGTCAATCCCAATATATGTCCCTACTTTCCAGCCCTTCCCATTCATTTTGCAAGACCCAGTGAGTGAAGTGATGTATCAATTCCTCTTTGCATGTAGGGGTGGTGGACATAATGATAGGTATATTGTGTGAATTTAGCCCCTAAAACGAGGGATTTTAGATGCTGACTTACCAAAGGGGGGCCTGAGACATTTTCACAGTAAACATGGAGGACATGTGTTCCACCGAGTGACTCGCAGTTCTTTTACCTCCCTGGGTACACCAGATTCTCCTGGAGAATAGAGCTAAAGGTAGACGACTTTCTGGAGCTTAGACAGGAGCATGGGGAAATGAGTGAGAGGAAATGAGTGTGAGAGCACCGGTGGAGAGAGAACCAGAACTGGGAACAGGCTGCCAGCAGTGCCTAAATATCGAGCTTAGGAAGGGAGATCGGAGAAGCCCCCCGGCGAAACAGTACCAATGGGGAGAGGCTACAGCTAACTGGGGTGAAGGAGAACATAAACGATATATCGTATAAGTCCACCACGAGACCCATTTTAGCAGCACAGCAACTTTTTAATGCACATTTTAGCACAGAGCTAACTGGAACTGCAATGTAACATGCCAAACTGGGAAACAACTAAGCATTAGCTTAGCACTTATGTGATCTGCTCCATATTTATTCTGGGAATCTGATGTAAACACAGTGTTGTGACCTTAGCTACATGCGTTAAGACAAACTATATATATTTTAATATTTAGCACCATTTATTCCAGAATGCTTTGTTTAATATCATTATAAATTGGATACAAAGAAATAATACTCCCATTTAGAAATATAAATACTTCTTAATGTTTTATAAAATGACATGTACATTTTAATAAATTTTTTCAGTGATGATACATGGAGGATTTCTTATACATCATACTGCTAATATAATACTGCTAATCCCTGCCTTTTTATTTTCCAACCGTTCTTTAATCTTCTATTGTACTCCATAAAATAACACTTTCCACTTTTTTTTGTGTTTCATAAACGGGACAGATGGACCCAGTATTCAAGGCGATTCAGACAGTGAGAACATTTAATGACAGAAATGAAAACGTTTAATGACAGAAATGAAAAGATAATAGAGTGGGACGTTGGCTGCTGAGGATAAGCGGACAACAGGGGCTGCAGGAGGGAGGCGGAGCACCGCCCAATCACTGACACTCTGGAGGGAGAAACACAGGTAAGTGACATCGATCATCTGACAGGAGATGATTATCTGATTTAGTCACTTAACAGATCAGTCCATACTCTCTGAGGAAGGCAGGATCCAACCAATGGGCTGCCAAACCAGATGTGGCTTAAAGCCTTCCAGAGTTTCCCCGAAGCAGCTACCCAAGTGAGCAGGCAGGAATCCAATCCAGGTCAGAGACACAGTTCAGAACTGGACATTTCTGAGATGCAGGAGTCCATAAACCATCCAGGGGTTCCAATCTGAACAGGCACAGACAGATCCAGGGTTCCAGGAATCCATAGAGCGTTCAGCCAGGTTCAGAGTTCCATGAGTCCAGCAGCGGCCTAAGACAGACATGCTCAAGTGGAGACAGGCAGGCTCAGTGGTTGAGGGATAGAGACAAGACATAGTACCGGAATTACTGCAGAGCTTTAAACTGGTCTCCTCCTAGGAGCCAGGCTTACGGGAATTCAAACTGACTTTCCCAGCGTTCCACGCCAAAACCCTGAGGGCTTAGCAGAGAGGAGATGGGACACCATCAGCAGACAGGAGATAAACAGTAAACCCTCTCAATCCTCTGGCCATCAGGAAAGGGAACAGCAAGGACTTAACTAAAACTCATAAAACAGACAAGAAACATAACACAATTAAACTAAGAATACATGAATAAACAAAGAATACACAAATAATGATCTGGCCCCGATAGCTGGGCTGAACCGTGAATATAGCAGAGGGAGCAGGTGAATAAGATCAGTGATAATTAGAGAGCGGGAAGGGAAAGGCAGGTGAATGAAGTGAGTAATCAGATATCAGATCAGCTACCTGGGTTGCGATCATGACATTGTGGTCTGATGTAGCTCTACCAGCTAATGGAAAAGTATGTACAAGGTATGAACTTAAAATTATAAATATAGATTGGTAGAATTCCACATATTCAGTGATCAAAAAATCGTTCCCACTCCTACTGATAAAACTACAAATAATTTCCACAGAATATTGACTAAAAAGGTCCAGGAGCAAAATTCTCACAGCATTATACTATGAAATATTGATCAGTTACAACTTTAAGTTACAGAATACTTTGCAAGGCTTAATGTGAGTTAATGAGGAAGTCAGACTTCAGAATAAAAACAAAATGGAAATAAAAAATAGGGCTCTGGATCACTGTTTAATGTATGAAGTAAGCCAAAATGTTACTCTTGGTATCTGCAAACCAACTAATATAGCGGATGAATACTGTGATTCTATCCTAATGCAGCTGAAGCTATGAGTGCAACACCCTAATTTTTAAATGACTGTTGAAGTCAGGAAAAGGTAAAAACCTAATTTTGTGAAAAGGACAAATCAGTTATGAATTCTGTGCCAAAACATATAATCATAAGCAGATAATGTATCTTATCTTAAGTACAGAGGCCATAAAAAGGGCCAGGGCTAATTATATAGGGAACTGGCTCCTGTTTGCCCCTGTCTAGAACTGCCCAGGTTAATACCTAACAATGAAGAGTGTAATTTCACTTCCTTTGAAAGCCAGTCCATTTTTTAAACTTTGAAGATTTATTAGCTTAATCAAACTAAATATTCTTAGTTCCTGCAGAGCTGCCTTATTATTAAAGCAGAGACATATTTGCATATGGAAGCATATTTGCTTCTATAGGTGTTCAGAACATACTAAGAAGTGAGACTTGTGGAGAAAAAACAAGCTTTTAGATCGATGTGTATTCACAGTAGTAAAGTTTGTTTTTAAAAATTATGCTTTCTATTTTATGTGCATTTATAGTTTGTAACTTTATAGTTTTTGTTTTGCCCTAAAGTGTTTCTTTTTTTCCCTGAGCTCAGATTTAACGTTGGATCTTCTGCACATGGTGGCTGAGAGAGAAACATTAATGGCAAAACAATAAAAGCAGTGCCAGGCTTACTTCTAATCAGGATGCTTGGTAGCTGTGAAGGGGCACCAAGTTGAAACTTTGATGCATTCCCCCTCCTTTGTTACAACTGAATACATGCAAAAGCATGTCAGAATAATAACATGGAGCATGGATGTCATCCTGTGTTGTGCCGTACACAAAGGCTCTAACAAGAGGTTTATTTACCGCTTGTAGCTGAGAGCTACATGTGCCAATTTTGCTCCACGTAGAAGGCAGCAGGTGCCTGGTGCTCATGTCAGCCAGACTTGACATAGCTTCACTCTGTTCTACATATCAGTCTTTCTCCCTCTGCCTCTGTGTGCCACCCCAAGGCAGAGCAAGGCGGCGAGGGATCCCAGTAAAAGCAATGATCAAAAGTAGCATTCGGATGCCTACAGGTTCCCCTGACATGACAGGGTAGACGGTGTGGTATGAAGCTAGACGGCTGAGATGGGTTTGTAGGAGTTTAGGGAGGGGGTGAGAACAGACAGGGAGATGGAGACACACCCTTTTGCTTTTCAAGCCTTAGCAGAGTTGGGTACCTCAAGACCGGGGGAGATATAAAAGAGGGTGCAGGAAAGGATGAAAGGTTTGAGGCATGAAAGCGCAGCAGGCGCGGTGTGAAAAGATACGGAAAAGAGAAGTAAAAAAATAAGGGGGAAAAAGGATGACAAGGAAAGTGGGGCTGAGTAGATTGGGATGTGAGGGTTGGATTTTGAATGGGGGGAGCAGCATTGAAAAACAGTAATAGGTGGATGACTCAAGACGAGCTCAGCTGCCTGCATTTCTATCCAGTAAGAGTCAAAGACAGACATTGAGATGCATATGTGTATGGCAGAAAACACTAAAGTGGAAAATATCTATTTAATGAGAAAATTTTCTATTGTCTATGTTGTTCATATAATCCATTGTTTAGGTCATTTCACTACCAACGTTCCTCTTTTTAAGGCCATATAAAAAGCAAAATAGCTCAAGAGATGATGAAGAGCATATTACTGATAACTAAAAGGACAAAGTATTCATACTTCAGTTATTTTCCACATTTTTCTTTTTACATTGTTTTTGTGTACTAGATCAATGCATTTAATATGTGTTTTTTAGATTAATCCTTTAATCAGAATGTTTTAGAAACATTTTTTGTTGCAATACCAGCTGCAAAAACATTTAGGTATGCCTAAACCAACTTTGCATATCTGGACATAAACATGTCATGGTTTTGGTTTTGTTCTAGTTTTATCTCTGAGTTTTCATTGGTCTTATTTTGATTCTTGTGTTCTAGTTTTTTTTTGGTTGTATTTGAGCTCTTAGATATTTCCTGTTTGCCCTCTTGTGTCAGTCCTTCTTGCCTCTGTTCACACCTGCTCCCAATCTGCTAATTAGCCTGGTCTTTGTTTCTCTCTCCCATATAATCTCCTCCTGTTCAGTCACTCTTTGTTGGTTTGTCGTCATTACTTTATCCCCTTCTTGTTGTGAGTATTCTTGGTTTTCAGCATTTTGGATTGTTGTGGATTTATATTTTTGGATTTTTGCTTCTGTTAAACTTTTGTCATTAAAACATTCAAGTAACCACCTCAAGTTTTTGTCTGCATTTGGATCCTGTCAAACCTCCACCGCCCGACTGTGACAGTACAAAGGAAAGGAAAGTATAGGAAAGTATGGGCTCTGGGTGAACGGGAGCCTGCAGAGCATATCTGTGTTAGTTTTTCATTTAGTGGAGAAATAATGATTAGCAATTAGAATAAACAAAAATCATTTGAATGTTTTGCCATATATAAAAAAAGAGCCATGGGTGAGGTTGGCCGAGAAGGTCCCACCGTCCTCCTAACATTGAAACTTTCTTTTTTAACTAATAAATAAATCAGTGAATGAATCAGTAAATGGGCCATATAGTGAAGCTTAAAAGTATAATGTTGTTGGCTCAAATAATCTTAAATTGCAGTTTTGTAGAACAACAGCAACACAAAAGTGAACTTCAAACTTAATACACTCAGCTCTGTGAGCTCTCCCTAGAAGCTGCTGCTGCTGCTGCTACGGTGCATGCTGGGACAGCTGTCAAGCTGGAGAATGCTCAAGACTGCTCTGCATGCTCAGTAAAGAGCGAGGGGAGAGAACAGCATCCAGGGATTTTGCCCTTTCTTGGTCATGTGTTCTTTTGAATTGCAACAGTGCTGGGGCTGATGACGTTTCATAATACACATATTGGGTGTGTTCGATTTCAGAGGCTGCATCCACCAAGGACCTGGCCTACCTGGACTGGGTCCTTCAAGGTCTGTGAAAATAAGGAGGCCGGAAGAGTTTTGGCTGTGGATTCAAACAGGTCCAACCTTCTCCAGCATTCACCGCCTGTATGCTCTGTCGCCTAGCAACTGTGACAGTTGACACACAAAGCAGGCAAATAATGGATGCCAAACTTCTTACTTCTGCTATGGGTGCTAATAAAATTTTTGATGAGCTTTGTTGTTAGAATATCATATTTATTGTCCCCACACTGCAGAGATATTAGAATTTGTGCTTAAAAGTCAGCCAAACACAGATAAAACTTTTCAATAAACCAAACATTACCCGCCACATGTCCGACCCGATAACCATTAAAAAAAACTATTTTAATGATTTCAGACGGAACTATTCACAAACTTGTATTATATAAACGGCACTTACAATATTCACCACTGTTTGGTGCTATTTACGTTGGCTGGCTGTTCTGGGCACAGAGCAGCCAGCCAACTCCTCCTCCTCCTCCAGCCGACTTGCAATGAATCATGGGAAACCCACAGTTACGTAAGATACACCGGACCCATCCTGCAAAACGGGCTAAAAGAGTGCTATATTTGTTGTTTGCATAACGAGGAGTTTTTTCAATCCAAACAGGCCTCGGCGCCGTACTATGACGCAAACGGCTGATGAACTGGCCTTCGGAGGATGAATCCCTGAATTTGAACTCAGCAATTGAGAAATGGCCCATATCACGGAGGTTTGTGTCCCCTGCCTCCCACTCTCTGCTCTTCTGTGGCTGTGGAATGGCGTGTGCAGAATCGTAATTCTAAGCCTTAAGACATACCTGGACTACACATTGTTCTGCGCTTTCCGGCTTTAACTTTAACGGTGAGTTATTAGGCCAGTTTATTTCAAATTTGTCCAATTTTACTTTGCAGGTTGCATATAGCACTTGGTGTTTGTAATATTGTTATCCAATTTACGTTGCCTTTTAAGCCCTCCAGTAAATATGAGTTGGAATGTGGGATAACGTGTGGCAAAAAGACTATTTCTCTTTATAGTTTGTCCTTTTATTTAAAGCATATATTCAATTCGAATTGGTTACTATATTTTACTTTAAGAACTGTTCTTCTGATGTTTCTATATAGAAGCAGTCATTTGTCTAGCCTTAATTAACATCTGCATGCTTGAAGGATCTATCAGCTGAATGTAGCCATAGTGTTAAGCACTTTAAGTTGTCAGTATAACTAGAATAGCTCCATATAAATTCAGCCTGTTTATATAAAAAACACTAATTTCTATATTAAGAAGGTGTAATATGGTGTTTTTTCCCACTTCATAATATTATGTTTTTTTTTGTTGTTTAATACCAAAAACCATGTACAATACGCTGAATTATGCCATCTTAGCATGAAAAAATATCATTTTTAATCAATAAGTATCTCTGTAAGTCTGAGTATCCAGTATAGAGGCAGCTTTGTCTTCAGATACTGTGTCCTATAGTTCAGTTTGGGCCTCATAAACAGGATTTCACCCTGTTCTCTCAGGGGCAATGTTAGGTAAATGATTTACTTTCTCTCTACTGTTTTGTTCCTGCTGTCTGCATGTGTTTGAGGATTTATGTTTTCTACCCCTCTGTGTCAAAGCCTTGTGTTCCAGCATGACATGATTTCTCGCTCCCACAGCATGTATAATGCATATCCCAAATTATATTTTACATGTGCCCGTGCTCCATTGCCTCTTCCCTCGCTTCAGGGTTGTGGGCATACACTAACGCTCAAACTCTGGCACTCTGATGCTTTATTTGGCCACATATATGACCAATTCCAAGCCAGATTTATGACTTCCAGAGTCAGGTTATTTCATCAAATCCCCAGACAGGACCCGATTCATGGCCGGTGTGGGCGATACCTGCTCTGTTTTCAAATCGGAGAAGCACAACGCTGCAGGGCGAGCGAGAGGAGTTATAAGAAGAACCCCCACCTTCATGTATTCTCAGCAGTCTGCCTATTCAGTCCTTCCTACGGTGAAAAAGAAAACAAAGCTCTGGGCAACTTTTATTACACCCTCCTTCAATTACACCATCGTCATAAAACAACACACATTTAATCATAGCTTGGGCTAACATGATGAATTAGTCCATTGCAAAGAAATGCCAGGCCCTAACAATGAGCACATACATTTCAGAGTGGACAGATATTAGATATGTGTCAATAAAAAAGATATAGGTCATGCCTGTGCCAACACAGCTCATGAATTACATCAGAGGAATAGGATGACTTGAACCATAACTTATCCAAGTCCATAGGACGCCGATCTCCCTACATGAGGGAGAGAGGTTGAGAAGATGCTTCCCAGCTGGGGGATTGGTGTTCTCATAAGAAACAAAGATCATCCAAGCTGAGAACAGAGAGCGGATTCACACAGACTGGTTTTCCCACTAGAGGAAAAAATAGATGTCATCACTGTGACTCCAACACCATTGTATGTTGACATGTAGCCTGAAGACAGCAGCCAAGTCGAACTCATTTTGATGCTGTTTTTTTATTAAAGAATCAATGCAGTATTCATTCAAAATGTCTTCATGAATAAAGACTTAAACAGTCCACTTGGGGGTTTTTTCAGTCGTGTTTTATTTTTAGTTTTCTTCTAAGTATGGTGATGTTTATGAATTTTTAAATGTGATATGTGCTCTAATATTTCTGTGCTCTAATAATTTTTAATAGATGATGCATTGTAAAGTGTATAAAAAGTACTTAAGCTGACATAATACATTAGAAAAAGGAGTATTTTAAACTCTAGCGAGTATTACAGAGATTCTTCAGAGATGACTGTAGTTTGGCTCCATTTTATTATGTGAAATGTTTCTGGGCCATGTGTGTTGCTTAAAGTCTTTGATTCTTCTATTGTCTAAAACTAAACTCATAGATTTTCTTTGCCATTAAACATTTATCTTGGTCCTTTATTTCATTGGGACTGTTACTTTATCTAGATGTTGCAATTAGCGTCACTCAAAATAATACATTATTTTAATATTACACATGTAAGTTTAAACATCATTCTTAACTCCATGATTTTTAGCACCAGTTTGCCCTCAGGTCATGTCCTGGTAAGGCTAAAACAGACAAGACAAATCACAAAGCGGGAGGCAACCCCTTAATGAAAGAGTGCTTTTCTGTAACCATAACAGTAAAGATAGCAGCTGCTTTGGAGCAATGTTTTATTGATGATCTTTATTATGTCCTGAAAAAGCTGTTTATATCCTTAAAGTTTTAAAGGAATGGCTTCTGTAAGAGGTTCTTTTAATAAAAAGGAAAAATATATATCTTTGCATCACATAGTATCACACAGTAATTATCTGATTCTTTTGAACGGTTTCTGATGAATTTGATAGTTCTGCCTTTGAACTTTGAACAGGCTCCATCTGCTACTTTCCAGACTTAAACACCATCTACATGAAGTAAATTAATCCGAATGGCAGGACTAGGGATTTATTTAGCACAAAAAGTCATCACACAGGATATTCTGATGGACCTTGGTTAGGAGAATAACCTATTGGCCCTCCTGTACAAAGAGTGCACACCTTTCCTGCTAATAGTTTGCAGTAGGGAGAAATTCAGAAACTTCCTGCTCACAAAGAAATAAAAAAAATCATGATGTGCAAAACCTTCCATAGAATTTTCCTTTATACATCCCAGATTGCCTGGAAAGGATCGCAGCCGCACATGTATTTTCTCTTGCCAAAAGACTTCCCCTTGATACATTTGTACATCAGTATAAATACCCTAAAATGGTTGAAAAGGTGTTGAAATCCCCATGGCAACAGTGCTGTCTGGCAGTCACAGAGAGAAACCTCAGGAATATTCCTTAAACTTAACCAACAACCTGTTGAGTGACATTAATGAATCACTTGATAAAGTAGCAGTAATGTAGTAATATAATAATAATACTTTGCATGAAGACCGACTGTTTCTATCTGCCACATAAAGTTCAAGTATTGGAAAGGAAACCAAATCAGTATAAATCAATTAAACAATATAAAATACATATCATTACACAAAGTAATTATTGTAAGTATAATTATTGTTGAAAATGATTTTGGACGTTACAAAAACAGGACAAAAGTACAAAAGCAAAAGAGCTGATGTCTGTTCTGTGACGTGTACAGTAAGCATGACAATTATGTGTAAAGTTAAACTATTGAAAGAAACTGCAATCTGTTCATCTTAGAAAATTCATTCACAGATGGTTTTCTTATGCAGTAGTTGTTTGAGCACAGTCACACTAATTAGTTTTGAATTTGGCATTTAGCTTCAGTTTGTACTTATATGTACCAGGACACAATTTAATTTCATTATGAACTGCTTTTTAATATATATATGAGCAACATACAGAGGTCGACCCATTTAGCTGGCATGGGAATTGACTCTGAGTAATAGCTGAATACCAAAACCTACAATCAGCTTTAAACACACACCAAACACATTAATGAGACGTTGAAGCAGCATTGTTTATGCACAGTTCATCAAAAGCCAGCAGGTCACACACTGCTGTATCATTCTTTCAATGGGGATGTCCTTCCAGCACTGCCAACGCTGCTGTTCCTCCACAATTACGCAGCATTTTATGGACACGTCTGATTTTCTCCAGCTTATCAATCTTATGAATCATCACCTCTGACTTGTCTAAAATTAACTTATTGACCCACCATGTAATGGGTTTTAGTTTATTCATTAAGACCAAAATCATAAAACTTCAAACTCATGAAATAAACAATAAGTTTTCTGCTGCTTGTGTTAAATACAACAAATGGAGTCATCTTTCATAGACCTTAGGTTAATTTTTTTGTTTTTTTATAGATTTTTATTTCTCGATTAAGAGAGTTAGTTTTGCAGAAGCATATTTTATTTGCACGTCAAAGGTTTTCATGAATCACTCCACACTTTAAATGAATTTTACTTTTTGTAAATGTTCCGCTGCAGTTTTCTATTTTTTGCAATGCCCATGAACTCTTCTAACATGAGGCCTTTGGTCATCGATTTCGGGAGGGTTGGCCACCTCTCTGCACCTTTGTTCATCAGTCAGGAGGAGATAAAAAGGTTCCACAGTATCAAATATCTGGTAATCCACATATCCAGGGAGGTAAAGTAGGCGTTGCATACCTCAGGACATTCTGAAGGTGGCTCCTGATTGGCTCTACTTCCTCTAGAGGCTGAGGCAGGCAGGCTGCTGTTACACACTGTTTTGGTAAAATTGTATTGGTGTGTGCCAATACATTTTACCCACCATATCACCTTTTGGTTTGGAAACTTTGATGCTTTTGAAAACACGGCGCTGTGGAGGGTGATATGAACCGCCAAAAATGTTATCACCTGCTGTAACCTTTTATTACTTAGACAACATTCCTACAAAGGGAATTGTCAGAGAGTGGTGGCTCAGACCATTGGAGATTCAAATCGTCCGACTCATGAACTGTTTAAATTACTCCCCTAAGGCAAAAGGCTGCGAAGCATGGACGCTAAAAAAAAAAACAAAAGTCAACCGCAGCTTCTTTTTTACAGGCCGTCAAGTTTGGAAACTGTATCCCTAACCAAAATAACACATCTACTGTTTAAATGTGTGACTTATAATGCTTAGATTTAAATTTACTTCAATGCATTGCCTATCATACAATTTTTAAATAGTTTTTTCTTAAATTTATATATTCATCTTACAAATTTTACTATATTCTTGAATTATTTAAAGCATAAATGTATTGCATTTGCATAAAACAACAACAATACTTTATCAAGCTGTGAATAGATATGCTTCTGCTGCTTTGAGATTTGGAGGAGCTTATGTAAACTTTTTTTTTTTTTTTTGGCACAGTTGGAACTGGAAAGCATTGCTTATAGATTAATAATTAGCTTTATTCATGATCCATGATCATATGATCCACACCAACACGTATGGTTTAGATTATAATTTCAATACACTTAATGCTTTTCTCCTTTGTTCTCCACTTTCATAGCCATGACAGACTAGAGTCACATTACTATAGAGCAGGGGTCACCAATTAAAAACCAGCGGGGTCTGAATAAAGAAAATCAACAACCAGTAAAGGTCCAGAGACATTTTTAATGTAATCTGTTACTTTAAACAGAATTTAACACCGAAATAAAATGAGTTGTTATACATTGAATTTTTGAATAAAAAAAAGAAAAAAAAAAAAAGAAAATTTTTCCTTTTTAAAATCTAACGTGTTTTTTTAAGTAGAGAACAACAATCGTTCAGTTTTGTGTAGAGACAATTTCCTGATTCACATATTTTATAAAAAAACTGAGTTTGTTTTTTCATTCCTTTTTCTGGCTTAATGAGAGTAGTGGGCCTCAGGCTTCCCTGCAAGGCTTTAAACCTGGATTTGAATGGAGAAAAAGCCATTCTAAAGCACATATCAAGGTGCTCATTTTTAGCCTGGATCCATGTGTCATGATCTGGCCTGTTTGCTCCTCCCTAATTAGTAATTCCTCTCACCTGCCCTTTTCCCTCCCTGCCTCAATTATAATTTATTCCTCTCACCTGTTTCCTCTGGTTTATATTCAGTTCAGCAAGAGCATTCAGTGTCAGATCATTGCTTGTCTTTCTGTCAGTCTGTCATTTCAGTTTTAGTTCATGGTTCATGTCCTGGATCCTAGCTGCCAGTGGAAAGAGGGTTTTTGTGTTTGTGTCGTCTCCTGATTGTCCACTGTTCCTCCCCGGCTGAGTCCTCTGGGTTTTTGGTTCAATATGTCGGGAGGTTCAGTTTTTATCCAGTAAGCCTGGCTCAAGGGAGGAGACCAGTTTAAAGTCTGCTTCAAGTTCCGGTTCCACGTCCTGTCTCGGCTACCCTCTTCCACTGAGCCTGCCTGTCTGCACCTGATCCTGTCTCCTCTGTTAAAGCGTGGAAGCCTGGATCCTGCTACCTGTTCTGTCTGTTCCTGCCTGATTTGCATCCCTGATCAGGATCGGCTTCCCCCAACTCCTCCGGAGCTGCAGCACTGGGGACACTCTGGGTGACGCGAGCTGCGTCAGCTGTCAGCCCATCGGCTCAAGGGGTATGGACTGAACTGCTAAACCAGGTAAGTGACTCACTGAGAACATCTTCAGTCAGATGATCGTGGTCACTTACCTGTGTTTCTCCCCTAGAGTGTCTGCGATTGGGCGGTGCCCCTCCGCCTGCAGTGTCCGCGAGCCACAGCTCCGCTTTTGTTTTGTTTTATTTAATAAACGTTTTGAACTTTCCTACTGACTGTCTCTCCTTGAATACTGGGTCCATCTGTGCTCGGTTCGTGAAACCATGTTTATTTTTGATTCTGTTCATGGTGGAGAATCCTGCTTCACAGCAGCACGTTGAGCCAAACATACTCAAAATGTGCAGGGTCATCTTTGAGCATGCCATTTCACTTTTCTGTCACTAGTTCACAGCAGTTCTTGCAGCAGTCCTCATCTTCTCCTTCTTTCCCATCGCCCGGTTTGCCACAGGTTTTCCTGCTGTGTATAAAAGTAGCTAGCAGCAGCAACCCAGACTGACAGCAGCTCATTGGCTAATTTGTATCAAGTGTAGCCTTGTCCCGGCTCTCCAAAAGGCTTTACCATGTTAACAGGGGAAGCGGCGCAAGTGACGTTTAGACACTGTCGTCGGACAACATGCAGTAATTTATAAATTATTTAAATCAGGCTGGGTTTGGATTAGCCCGCGGGAGGGTCCAGATCCGGACCCCAGTACCCTAATCCGTGACCTCTAGAGCAACCCCGGTCCTCAAGATCTACTGTCCTGGTCCAACAAAAATAGTTCAAATTACTAAATTATGTTTATGAAGGTGGAGAATCTCCAAAACTTCTCATCACCGTTCTAGACCTCCGCGATTCAATGCCTACAGCCCACGGTGTTCCCCATCTTGCCACACAACGTGCTCTTTGGAGCTTGGTTATATTGGTATTTGTTAATACATAGGAGCGTAATATGAGATAATGAACGCTTATTTTAAAATTCACTCATTAAAACTTACTATTGGCATCAAGCACACAAGCAATTTCTGCCCAAACCTGTTCTTTTTGTTCTGTGTTTTTGTAATAAAAATGTCAAAGATCATACAAAGTTGATTTGTTCCCGATTTGTAAAATCTCTTCATCCATGTCTGTGATAAAAAGTTGCTCTTGAAGTTCTTTGGACTGGATAGGACAACAATTTTTAAATCTTTCAGGATAAAAAAGAAATATTTAGTTTGAGATGAGAAATCTGCTTCCTTGTATGTTAAAGTACCAGTAGTGTGTGTCCAATCATTTAATAAATAGAACCTTGTTAACGTTATTTTTCCTGGTTGATACAAATCCAGTTTCGGAGCTTGAAAAATGTGGAATGGCTCTCATTAACTAACATAAGTATGCAGTTGCTCTATTGGGCATACATGAGCAGAGAGGAGAAGTTACAGACGATGTGGAATGTAGGGGTAAATGACCTCTTCAGCATGCCATCAAGTTTGGCAGAGGCCTGGTAACGAGCCATTAATTTGATTCACTTGTGTTTGAGCGAGGATGCATCTAAACCAGCGGGACATTAGATCTTAAGAACCAGGGTTGGAGATCCCTGCTGTTGAGGATGACTAATGCAATTGATCTCCCATTCTATGCAACCCTCCCTTTTTATAAAGATACCAAGACACTTAGACCTGTTTATTTGAGGTAAAGACTGACCTCCCACCAGGAGAGACCAATCCTCCTTGAACCAGCCAAAATGAGATGCAAAAAGTCAGATTTGCAAGACCTCTGATCTAAGCTGCTCAGTTTTTGGCTTCACTTGACTGCATGGTGAATTCAAAAGATCTTTGCCATCTGCAAAAAAACAAATATTAGACCATAAGGTTCTTCTCCTCTGCATTGTGCATGTGGATCCTGTCCATGAACGCCATAAACAGGATCATTGACTCGGATGGGCCAGAAGAGTCCAACTAGATTAAGAGCAGCTTTGTTTCAGGAATGTAGACAACTGTTGCTTTACTATTGCTAAACTGGGTTCAAATAGCCCTTAAAACTATCCCCCACCACCACCCATCTATTTGACATAAACTTTTTGTAAACATCAATATATCTTTAAAGACCAAAAAAGGTATTTTATTTTCTTAACTGCAACACATACCAGCAGAGATGGTGGAGAAGAGGGGCTCATAAAATCTTTTCACTCTCATCATTTGTAACAGTTTTGGAGGGCAGTGATCATCAACGTCATCCCAATTACACGCATGTCAAATCTGGACACATTAGCTTCATGAGTGATCGTAAAATTAGCGCTGTTACTCACAGGATGTGTTGCAATATATTTCTTGGTTCATTCATGAAGGAAAATTCATTTCCATGTGTTCGTGTTGCATATTGATAAATGCTCATTCAGGGAACGTTGTCTAATTTTGTAATGCCTCTCTAATGCAGATATATGTTAACCCATGAGAGCTGGTTCTTCAATAGGCAAACATTACTTACACTTTGCCTCTTTTGTTGTCACACATGAAATTCAGTGCAACACAGCATTGGTTTGATTCATTATCCAATTAGTAAAATGAGGCTGGAAAAAATAAAGCGGAAAAGGCTTTGGCTTGCACTTAAAGCAAATAGCACGCTTTAGAATATGTTCATGTTAGTTTTGAGTGAAAATAAACAAATTAAAATAGAGATACTTTATGCACATAATTTATGACTGTAGCACAGTAATACTTGTTGTTTTGTTTTCCACAACTGAATAAATGGCCACTAAATGTGCTGGTTGTGTGGAGGTAATGATTCATTTATTATCTTCATCAATTTATGCCTCTGAGCGAAGGTGAAAGCTAAAGGCTGTATTCATCACGAATACTGCAGACGAGGCTGCAATAAAGTCATAGTTTGTTATTTTAATATCAGAAAGTGAATACAAGTTTTGTGAAACTTATGTTAAATTTTATCCGTCTTTGCTGAAGACAGAATTTTATTCAAAACTTTATACAACAGTGACTTAACTAGTGAGTACCTATCAGGACATCAAATACATATGCAAAGTTGAATTGAAGAGCAAACAATTAATGAAATAACAAAGTTTGCAATTACTAACCTGAATCAATGAATAGGAATAGTAATTTTTAGATAAAATTACAAAAAAAAACAAAAAACAAAGCACAATCCCAATATAATTAATTAAAAGTGATTAATTTGTGTGTGTGGGTGTGTAGTGAGGCTCTATCAGTGTATGACTAATCCACCAATCCTTGTTTGCAATATCTTTTCTGTCAAATCTGGTTCCCGCTCTATGAACAAACGGAACGTCATATTAGCCTTGAGCAAACTTAAGATGCATTACTCACATATAAACCACATATATTTTTATATTTCCAGCCATAATTTCTTTTAATTTTGATTATTATAGCACAGAGATAACAAATACACAATTATTAAGTGTTGCATAACAATTTGATATTACATAATGTAGTATTTTCATTGTGGGACAATAAAGGGATTTTCTATTCTTTTTTAACACCTTTCACAAATACAGTTGCATTGATGCTGATTTATATATAAATATAGCACAAATTATTTTATTTTAAATCTTTAACCATGTAGAATCTTACATATAAATGAGAAATAATTGTTTTTCTTAGAGTCAGATTAACACAGGCTATTTTAAATATCTATAAGAAAGAAAGAACAAAGATAGGTTTGACATTTTAATGTTATTTGAATTATTCATTGTTTTTTTTTTCGTCCTATTTAATTTATTATTTTATTTATAAAAGCTATTTTATTTGTTTATTATGTCACTGCAATGCAGGTGTCATTGCTGTTTTAGTTGGAACCCAAAAGAATGTGAACAAGCATGTGTTACACACAGAACATAAAATGAAATAAACTCTAAGTCTTTTTTTTTTTAACTCTGTGGGACTGTAATGCAAAGGATTGTGGGCAACGGTATAACACCTAGTGATCCTAGGCATGTCAGCAGATCTGTGTACTAACTGCATCAGCGCAAGGAAGCATTCTTACTTCTGAACCTAGCTCCTTCCCCACTGCCAGCACTATTCGGACAGCACTTACTAAGGGAACCACGGATGCAATACTGTCGTGGCTTAAGTGGCATCTTCAAATTTAATCTTCTATGTCCGGCATCCTGCAGGTTTTGGTTTAGTTGGTTTAAATCAAATAATAAAGTCTTTAGCAAAACTTTTAGGAACTTGATTGCATGCTGATGAGGTAATTCAACCATTTGATTCAGGTTTGTAAAATCAGAGGCACATGCATAAGGTGCAGGACACCTGACCTCAAAAGCTGGAATTGAAGATCGCTGGTATAAACCTTAACATTTTCATTACATTGACGTTCACATCTTCATAATTACTTTTGTGCACAGTTGGAAGGAATCTTTTCAATCTAGAAGATTTGATGCTGCAGCAAAATCACCTCAGAAGATGAAAAGAGAATAAATAGTGAAGCCAATCTTATTCTACTTCAGCTGTATGCACAGATTTAGTCAAAGCTGTTTGGCATGACTAAATTCTTTTCAATTCACATTCTATTATTATAATTCTATAATACATATAATTCTATTATATGTAGGACTTGGAAGCCTGTATTGAGGCAATGAACATCTAAGAATTTTCTCCTGCATTTTTTTTTTATTTATAAGTAAGTTTACCATGAAACCCTTATTGGCAAGTGAAAGTTGCTGTCTCTGTGTTCCTACCGCTGTAGCTCTACAGGGATAGCAGCTGAGACACGTCACGCACCTTGTAATTGCACTCACCTGATTTCTGTTAATCCCTTTTAAGTTACAGTCATTGTTTTCTGTTCCTCCATTGCCTGCTCCCCTGTTAACACTTTGTTGCCATTCCTGCCATACTGCGATTTGATTTATTCCATTATTGAAAGTGCATCTTTGATTTTCAAAGATGCACTCACAAGATGCCTCTATCAGTGCGTCTCCCTGTAAACTTCAGTTCTTTGCCACCAAATATCATAAGAAAGCAGCAGTCATTAGATTTAACAACATGCAAAGTAAGGTTCTAAGTTTGTCTTTGTATTTCTTATCTGGTGCAGCTACACCAGTTTGATACCATCTAAACTGAATATTTTTATCATAATCTCAGGAGATAACAGAGCAGGATTCTAGTAATATCTGTATTAAGTTTGTTTTCAGCAAACAATTTATGACTTGTGCATCATTTTTTGGAGAGGCCTCCATGCAGGAAAGAGCCATGTACAGTAGGCTATAATGCAGACTTCAGCATATGGTCTGAGCACTGATAGGCTGATCCCCTTCAACATCTGCAGCAATTCTGGCAGCAACTATAGGTAAGGTTGCCAACCGTCCCTTGAAAAACAAAATCGTTCCATAGTAAGAAATACAGTAGAAGTACCTGTCACGTAATTAGTGGCAAAAGAACGCACTTTGTCCCGTTTACTGTGAGAGTAAAAAAATTGTCAGTAAAAAGCTAATGGAAAATGAAGAACAAGGGCATGTTAGATACAAAACTTACGGTAAACTTGTGACCAATGAGCTGCCAACATATATGTAAGGATCCAGAATACTCTCATCCAATTGGTCGAGCCAATTGTTGCTCATAGAGAAGATAGCGGGAGACAACAGAGCAATATGGGGGATGAACGGAGTAATTTAAATGCTGACGCTGCTTTACTCAGCTTTACTCTGCAGCACTCAAAGACAAACAACTTCTCACTGCAGCAAGAGCTCAGAGGAAATACAAGTGAAAAAAAAGATTCGCTATTAAATGTGGCATTGAGCTAATGATTTTTTTTCCTGTTTTACAACTGTAGCCTACAGTCATTACAGTTAAGGCACAAATATGTTTACAAGTTTGCACAAATTTGCTGTTACAACAAAAATGTGCATTATTTATTAATGTATTGTTTTATATTCATTTTTACAGTTTGAAGTTAAGCAGGACAGACCTATGTTTAAAATACTTATTTTATTCAGCAAAGTTTGTTATTTTGCATTAAAGTGAATCGCTGGATAACAATTTGTTTTCCATGTGTTCATGTCACTCACAAATATGAATCTAATTCAATGCAGATTTGATTCAAACAGTTAAAAAAAAAATCATTTTACACACAAAGGGAGGCTAAATAAAAAAAAATACCACGTCAGGAAGGGTAAAGGCAATCGGGTCAGCTGGCATGCACATGAGGTGTCCCTTTTTTTCAGGGAATTGGCAACCCTACCTATAGGTCTGTTTTAAAGACAACTCTGTTCTTTGTTCCACCATGTCCAGGGTCAGCAAATTTACACTCTTATACAAGCTGTACACTTAAAAACTCTACACTGGATCAAAAAGCAATATCTTTTGTACTGTCCTATAAAAAACAAAAAAAGATATTTACAAAGACTTGAGGGTTGAACTTATTTCTGTGGAGTACTGTACATTTAAATCCTTTGGTGGAAAAGATCGGAATGAGTTACAACTCACAACAATTTAAATTAGATGCTTTTCTTGCCTGTCTAGATCAGTTTGAACAAAATTTGTGCCATACCTTTCTTTTAGCTATGAGCTGTTTGACAGGTTCCTTGTATTACATGTTGGTTTTATGACAAACAAAGAATCTCAACAGCATAAAGACTTTGGCTTTGACTTAGCGCAGGATTTTTATTGTTAACTCAGACATGATGCATCCTCATCCGTGTATTTGCTGGTATGTTTTGGGTTTACTGCAAGAGTGAATGTTTTACATTTCCCTCAACCTCACTTTACCATATGTAGAATAAATAATATTTTCTGTTGAGCTTGTCAGGTCCTGCTAGAGGACTTCATTTTCTATACTCCACATTTGAAATAAGACATTTTTCCTGGAATGCTATATCTTGTCCAAAAAGAATCATACCGTAATTTGTCTTTGTCTGTCTTCTCTCTAAAACACATTACAGTATGTCTGTATGTTTTCTTCTTAAATGCATCCCATTAGGTTTACATTAGCTGCATCTTTCTGATGTTGTATGCTTGCAATTTCACATAAAACTAGTCCTTGAATGGTTTCAGACTTTTTCCCATTTTGCTTTCTGCTTTGGGTGAACTTGCCTGTATGTTCAGAATTGGTCATAATGGTGGTTAATTGGAAGAAGGCATGGACTGGAGTGACATGACTAGAACTTGTGTCAGACTCAAGTTATTAATTTTATAAGGTGTTCAGAGAAAGTTTAGTCCTAGATCTAAAGTTTAAAACATCTATTATTTAATTAAATATAACAAACTGCTTATTGATTTGACTCATTTGTATTTAACAACACAGAATATATTTTTTCACATTCTGTGTGAAAACGTGGTAGGAGTGAATCCACCCCTAATAATGTTGTTACTGATGTTAAGGGATTGACTAAAAATATTGCAGAGCAGCAAAATGTTGGGCGACAGCATGAATTAAAGAATAACCCCAAGAAATATTCAAAGTTTCATCCCAACTGATTACATGTGGTTCTACAAACTTGTGCAAAACAATCTGTTTTCTTGTTTATTTATGAAGATCTTTTGATAAGACGTTCTTATAATCGTCCAGCTCTGATTTAGAACTAATTTTATACGCTTAAAGCTAGGATTTAATCTGAGTAGAATGTTAAAATTCAGTTCCAAGTTTACATCTGTACAATGCTTTTAATTTCAAATACGCAGATTTACACATTTTTCAGTGTAGATATGTTACCTTTTCATAACATATGGGTAACAGGCAAATGGTTTTATAGATTGATATACCCAGGCTTCTACTCGCTTTCATCCAAAATATGCATTTGTTTTCCTTTATTGTGCCACATTCTGGCATTCTCTGTAACGAAGACTAATCAGTACACAAGAAAGCAATTGTGAAAATGAGATAAAAGACTTTTAGATCAAAGTAGAAACATCTATTTTTGGGCTACGTTAGGTTTGCAACACAAAAAAAAAATGGAGAGAAGAAATATTTAGCCACAGGAACAAGACAGGAAAAAGCAGAAACACAGATAAGAAGGTGCCCAGAGACAGTGATTTTGATTGAGAGAAGGAGGGAGTGTGGGTAGAGGGGTTGGAGTGGGGGTTTCAGCTGGGAATTAGAAGGCTGGGGGGTGGAGGAACTGCAATGGAAGTGCAGGTAGCCAGTAAGTGGGTGAGAGAGCTAGAGGGAGCCTGGATGAGGGAGTTTGTATTGCATTCGTGTTGCATCAGTTCGGAGTAACAAGATTTGAAGATGCAGGCTCAGACACACTAATGGGTTTTGCACTGACGTCCCCCTCCGCACACACTCGCAGAAGGCTTTTCTGCTCGGCAACATGGCTTACTAGCCACTCACATTTAGCCCCTGTCGATACCTTTGTGGTTGTATCTGTGTTTCAGAGTGACACTGAGGGGGAAAAAAAAATACTGGCGACAAGCTTACGCGCGCACACGTAAGAGGAAGAAATACCTGCTAATCCCTCAGCAAAGAGGCAGATGAAGACAATGACCTTGAGCCCCAGTGAAGGCAGCCACAGGCAGGAGATAATACCACACTATATCCCCGCCTGTGCCAATCTAATTTAGGTGTTTTCTTCGCGAAAAGCCAGGAATTAGAACAGAAATGTAGGAGACTGTTAGTACAAAAACAAGCTGTCTTTATGGTGGCTAATGATACGGCAAATAACTCAGAAGAAATGTTATTGTTAAGAAAATAAGCGGCACAATGAAAAATTTGAATTATGTTCAAGTACAAAAACAAACAATTTTTAGGATTAGCTTTGGAGGTGGTGGCCCCTCCAGTGTTTCAAATTTTTGCCATCTGGTTGTTTTTATCTTTTTAGATAGACAAATGTATCACTCATCAATTTGCACCCTCCAAGGGAAAGTTTCCTTCACATTTTAACAACCAGTAAGTCAAAGAAACTTTATTTAATCTGAGGTAATGTTACACATAAATACTTTGGTTTAATTAGGGGTTGTGGTCTCTCACAGTAATCTCTTTACTGACACAGATAGGAGGTTACTTGAAGATTTATTATCCAAAAAAAGTTAAACAGAAGCAAAAATCCAAAAACATAAATCCACAAAAAAACAAGAACCAGGAATACTCAAAACAAGGGACAAAGAAATTACGAAATACCAGACTGAGCAGGAGATCCATATATGGGAGAGAGAAACAAAGACCTGGCTAATCAGCAGATTGGGAGCAGGTGTGAAAAGAGGAGTCTAGAAAGGAGCTAGGAGAAGGAGCATGACACAAGAGGGCGACAGAGGGAAAACAGGAAATACCTAAGAACCCAAGTACAATAACAAGAAAAAGAACACCGCAAAATGGAAATAAAACCAATGAAAACTCAAAGATAAAACTTAAACAAAACTGAAACCATGACAGATTGGCTAATTTTGATAAAAGGCAGGACATGCAGAAAAAAATCTGAGCTAATTCAGCTGCAACATCTAGTACCCACCAAAGTTTGGTTTTAGCCAACCACAGTAACAGAAAAGACTAATTTGAGTAGGTGGTGTCATGAAAAACCAACAAATTATGCTACCAACCCCTAACCACAGCAATATGTTCCACTTAAACCTTAATACCAGTATTATATAGTACTTAACTATCACAAAATACAGCTCCCAAAAAAACAAATTAATTAATATATCAGGACTGAGAATTTATCTAGATCACTTAAATGTATAATGTTAGCTTTTTTACCTTCTACACAGCTTTTCTAGATTTGAAGCCTCCACTTGTGTACCAGCAATTTTTGAGTTGCTTCTGATATTTATATTAGTTTAATATTGATTTGGAACCACAATTAGAATTAATAGATATATTGTTTTTAATGTTTTAGTATTATGTAGCCAGTCTGTACTAAAATATTCATTCCAGATCTATTCTCCCATTCGGCAGTATTTGTTAAGTTCCACCCATAACTTTATGATTTTTCTCATAATAGCTTCATCTGATCTGTTCCTGTTTGCCTGTGACACCATCCTGGATTAAAATATCAGCTGTGCTGCTGCCATCAACACATCTGCTTATACAGGTTGGAACCTTTTGCATGTCTGCTTTTATCTCCTTGAACCCCAGTCGGCCACAGCAGATGGCCACTCATACCGAACCTAGTTCTGCTAGAGGTTTCTTCCTGTTATAAGGAGGTTTTCCTCTCCACTGTCACTGCATGCATGCTTGATGTGAGGGATTAATGAAGAGTCAAAGGCAAAATTAGGTGAGCAGCCCATACTGTACCTGAAATAAAGTTATCCCAAAGCACAGTTATAATTAATTTCTAGTACTAAAGCACCAAAGAAATAGGGGTACCCCTTTTAAAGTGACAATTTGAAGTTAATTTGGTCTTCGCATAAACTATTACAGCCAGTTTTCAAACAATATAGTGTGTATTTTATCTTATCAACCAGCAAATATTGCTGCGCATTGTCTTGTTTTCATTGTGGCTTTGGAAGATATCATAGTGGCTTTGTCCTCTACTTTCATGATAAGTGAAAACAGTACCCACATGCTACTGAAATCAGGTCTGTTAGAAACTTCTGCTGTAGAGGCCTGGGATGTTTGTTTACAAGAGGAAATCTGATCTGCATGAGGCCAGCTCAAACCGACAGCGCTGTGTTGCTGTAATGTTGCAACATCCTGACTATTTCTGTAGTCAAGGCTGTACGAATAAAGAGCAGAACATTTCCTCTGCTTCTGGCTTTGAGTATTATGTAAATGCACAAACAGCATCAAGAGAATAAGAGAACATTAAAGCCTCTTCAAAAGATGCAATAAATTACAAAGAGGTTGTTTTTAACAACAGATTGAGCAGGTTGGCCATTGCGGATGCGTTCGTTTTCTATTGTGTCTTCTGCTTTTCTATCTTGAAGCTACAAAACAGCCTAGTTTGTCTGTTTTCTTCTTTTGTCATTCTATACAACTGCAAGCTGTTAAATTCCAGTTCAGCCCTAGGTTTATGTCTCCCCGTTGAGAGTTTCCCTCAAAGGACTTGCACCGCCTTTCATTTATTCTGTTTTCTTTCTTTAAGCTTGTGAGTTCTTTCAGGTCGTGTAAAGAAGAGGGGCCGGGAATCAATAATCAAAGCTCCCGGACTTGGTGCCTAGAGGCGAGTGGTTTCTCTGTGCTCAGTCTCCGCTGAGGATCATTCATAGTGTATAAAAGCATCGCTAATGCTGGGCTGGATGAGCAATACGAAAAACCAAGTTCCTTTTCATGAGCGACCTTCTTTTCTTCACCCTTGTTTCAGTTTATTGTGATACCAAACCACAAGAAAGGAGACATTTAGGCCAAATAATGGAGCGCTTTTGTTTCAGGTAAGTGTATTTGTACATAAAGGTGAAGGTCAAACCAAAAAAGAAACAGGTAGCACTTTAGATCTCTTCAAAGTATGACCTGAAAGTATGCTTCTTTGAAATGAGAGTTCTTGAAGTGTTCAGGGTACAGGAATGTCTTTCACTTATGCTCACATATTGAGTGCTCATCAGAATAAGTGCACACAATGCAAAAAAGCCCTCTCAAATGCCATTAATTAAAGGGTGACTAGTTCTAATGGTAAATATTGATTGTTGGAGGCTGACGTAATACCAGACGGTAATCTGCTTAGTGATATGGCACTTACAGCCTGTAAATTGAACCTTGGTGAACCTAATATGGTTAAAGGTTCCCTTGTTTGTTTGGGTTTTTTTCAGCGTATCATGTTCTTATGCTTCTTTAAGTAGGGATCAATTAGTAAACAGTGAATCAATGTCTGTAAAAGCAAAACACATTTCTTTGACATGTCTCATCAAGCAATGTGGATAATGACTCCTTGATACTAGCTTATACTGTATGGTAGCTGATGCCTTTTGTCAGCAGCTTCATATGATGAAACATAAGCCTAGTCTTGCTGTTTGGTTTTATTTTTGCTAAAAAACCTCTTTGTAATTGAGGCGCTGATCTGTGAAAATGCACACATTTTGTCCTTGAATGTTTTTGATTTTATGCGCCAAAATATAAAGCTTAAACCTGGATCAGTGTTTTTGTTTAACAAAGCTATGGTCCTAACAAGAAGGCACAAATATGTTTTCCCCCATACCTGGATTAGGGAGAGGACCAAAGGATCTACCTGCAAAAGCTATGACCTCAAAACCAAAGCATAGCAGACACATCGCTTTTTTGCACAAACATCCTATATAGATCTGGTAGTCTGGCTCAGTAGTAGTGGGTTTGCATGGCTGAAAATTTACATTGAGCTAACTCTAGCACCGTCATGACTACCCTCACACTCAAGAAGTCAAACCTGCTCAATGGCAGATAGGAAAGACAGTACAGGGCCCTACATCTTGAGTATCCAGGTGGTTTTACTAAACACATAGCAGTTTATATTGGTGATAATGTTCAGCTTTGCTTTCAAAAAATGGAGTCTCATACCCCGTGAAACCTTGAAGACTAAGAATATATTAACACCTAACAGTAGGAATGTATTGCCATCTTTATTTTTGCTGGAAATTGTCCAGGCCAGCATGTAAAGGCTGCGTTAAGTTGTGCTTTGGGATCTGTAATCCCAAAGTGCCTCAGGTGTAAATTCTGGCGTTGAACCTCATCTGGCAGCTTAAAAGGAGCAGGAATCCAGCTACTCTCAGTGTTAAACATCACCAGTAACATCAAGGCTCATCCTGAGTTCTCTTCTGAAAATTAACCTAGACATTATTCAGATAATTTCTCTGATCCAACCTGTGCATCTCACCAGATGACTTTTTATCTCTCATTCCTCTGTGTATGTTCATCTTTTAACTTATCTCACTCTTCTACTAAGACCTATGTTACATCTTGGACCTACCTTCCCATGACTGGCTTCCTTTCCACTGAAGAACTATCTTTGAGCTCATCAGATGTAGTACTTGTTCCCCAGCATCACTGCACTTCTCAAAAACAGGATTTCACCAACACTCTAGATTAAAAAAGACAAGAATCATCCACTGGACCTCCCATTGTGACAAACCTACCAAAAGCCAAAGAAGGCCAGACCTGTTTGAATTCACAGCCAAAACTCTTCTTACCTCCTTGTTTTCACGGCCCTCGAAGGACCCAGTCCAGGTAGTCCAGGTCCCTGGAAGATGCAGGCTCTGAAATCGAACACACCAGAAGAAAAACATAGATCTGATTCTGTTTTCTTCTGAGAGTTTTCCTGCATGTCAGAAGCCTTAATAAAACCATGACAGCTGGTTCTGCTACTTGCAATCTTCCCTCCCCAAAAGACTAAAGCAAAGTGTTTCACCAATCTTTGTAAAATATGCAAAACTGCATATAGATATAATTTTACATTTTATGAATAAAAAAAGCAATAAAATTAATCATATCTATAATTTAGTTGTATAACAGTTAATGTTTCTCTGTTTTTTTCACTTATGTTTAATTTGTGTGTTTCATTTGCATATGAAATTTTTTGCATTGAGTTCATTTTGAATGGGAGAAGGTCTGCGTTTTTTGAGCAAAGTTACAATAGTTCATGCCCACTCACTGCGACTGGGTCGGGATGTTGTGATTGTGTCACTCTTGTGTGTCCCTCTTGTGT
>NW_015150894.1:261331-287330 GCF_000732505.1 Cyprinodon variegatus
GGATGGATGGATGGATGGATGGATGGATGGATGGATGGATGGATGGATGGATGGATGGATGGATGGATGGATGGATGGATGGATGGAATGGCATCTTCACCTCTACTGTGAAAACTGCACTTGTGTGTTGACATAGATTGTTAATTGCCAAATGTAGTAATAGGTTGATTGTTTTATTGACTACATTTTTAAGTGTCTTATACTATAATAATAAACTATACAATGCTATGCTTTACAACATTACACTACAAAATGTTACATTACAGTATGCTACTCTATGCATTACCTTACTAAACTAAATTATGCATATTTTAAACATATATTCTATTAAACTCACTTGAACAGTTATACAACCTTATATGGTAGATGTCATGTTTTATGAAGGAACATTAATGCAATCACGGAGGTAAATGATCAGTTAAAGAGTTTTATGGAAAGTTCCGGTCTGGACTGACGTGATGTCGGCTGGCTGGGTATTTCGGGCTCTGCTGGGAAGGGTGAGATGACAGGTGAGCAGCTCGAAAGTGCTGGTTTGAATGATGAGGAGCCCTGAAACCCACTGAGATGAAGGCTTGGCGTTGGTTTGGGAGGGTGATGTCGAGTGGTCCGGGTTGAAGGTTCAGATCCAGTTGGTGATCTCCTGAGGTGGTGTCAGAGGGTGGACAGGGAGGTGAGCTTAAGCGGAGAAGGGATCCAAGGCTTCACAGATTCCAAGAGGCAGGCTGGGAGCATCTCAGACAACTTTCTAGAGTTACGTGGGTTCTGAGAAGTGGTCTTGGGCTTGGGATCCAGAATTCTAGGAAGGAGGAAACAGAGAGTGGGGTTAAGTTCTAGTTTCACGGGAAAGCAAGACTAGGAAGATCAGTCTGTACCATGCAGAAGCGCTAATGAAATGACGCCCTCCTCCTGGTTTCAGCTCCTTATGAAGGGCGATATTCAGCTCGGATGTAAAGCACCTGCCCGTCCAGCCCTGCTTAGGACAGAGAGAAGGAAAACCAGACCGCCACCTAGACCTAGGAGTATGACAGTAGAACATATGTCCTAGCTTTTTATTTTTCTATTTTATTTATATTTTGGGATGGGATGTCAATGCATTAAAGGCGAGTTTTTAGGGACTTGATGACATTTTTATTTCTTTATGTTTGGTTAGTAAATGTGAAGTCTGTTGTCCCCATTTGGCTCATTTAATTTGTATAACGTATGCACTTATTACCTACTTAATTAAATTCTACTTCAGATGAGACTAGATAAAACTTTCGTGCAAACAAAGCACCTTATGCCCTCTGTTAGCTGTGGTTGAGGATCTATGACACGGTAGGTCAGTATCTCTTTCAAAGACTTTACTATGGTAACTCTAACAAAAATCTAATGCCAGTATACTAAAAAAGGGTCTCCACTGTGTATTTCCATTGGATAAGATCCAAAACCAATGACCAAATAAAAACAAAGAATGCTCTTTTGCCAAAAAGTCAATTTTCTCGTTGTACAGTCACATTAGTCTCTATACCAGAGTGTGATAATAATACTAATAACAGCTATGAGATGAGCTAAAGAGATAAGAAAATAAGACAGAGGACTCTGAAAAAAGCTAAAGATATGGTATACAGACAAGTGGTGAAAGATTCTTCTCATTCAATTTGTGAAATTTCAGAGGAGAAATTAATGCTGTGCAGTTGGAAAGCATTCTGCAATAAGGGAGTCCTGCAAAGGCTAGTTAGGATTGTGCTGATGTTTAAGGTACAAACATTTATTATTCTTTGCTTAACAAGTAAATATATTGGATATAACTGATGACTTCCGCAAACGTGTATTATGGTACTAGTGTTGCACTAAAATGGTGGTATGGGCGATTACCAACAAATAGGGCACCTAAAGTTTATTCAACCATTGTCACCCGTTCTACTGGATTCACTTTGTGTTAGTCTTTTTCCTGCTTCACAAAGGTAGGCAGCAGCTTGACAAAGCCATGATGGCAATTATTTTACATCCAAGTAATATACAGTTCTTCATATATACACATGCACATCAATTTCAAAAGATGGTATTCGGCCAATACTGCACAGCCAGGTATCGAGTATCGTATTGGGGCAAAAAAATGGCATCGGGGCAACACTGTATGCTATATAAAACAAGCTAATTTTCATACATTTTACCTTGCAAAAACAAAGTAAATGAGTACACATTTCTTAAAACAGGTATATTTACCCCTAATTTAAGTAGGTAAATCATATGGTTTACTGATATAATGAGTATTTTTTTTTATCCTTAAAATAAGATAAATTAGATATTATACTGTAGACTTGAAATAAGAGACTGAGGTTATTTTTTCATAAACCATCTTCTTCCAGGTTTTAAGGGTTTCACTCACCTGCTTAAGTTAACAAAAAAGCACTTATTTTAATAAATATTGACTTTCATAAATTTCTAATTTTTTTGCAGTGTATGCTTTTTCTTTACAAGGGATTATAATGCATGTAGAGTTTGATCAAACCTGATTTCCTTTTTCTGTAAGAGTGTTACTGCATACAAAGGTAAACAATCTGGGGTGTTAAGCAGAAAAGATAGCCCCAAAATCCTTGATATGTGATTAAATTAAAAATCTAAACCTTTTACTGTGTTCATTTTAATGCTTGTTCCTAAATGAGCAGATAATGGTGATTTCCCAACTCATAAAGGCATTTCCATGGACTACTTCCTTAACATAGTTGTAAGGGGGCAGGAGAAAATAGTATCAAATTTCATCTCTATCTAAAGGGTAGGTTTGTCTGACTAAAGAATGAGGTGCGATCACAGATATTTCCCAAATTTGATTTCCACACATCCCTCTATTTTGTGTGAAAACAAATAGAAATCAACTATATTCTGTTGTTCTTTTGACTTCTCAATGTGTTGGGTTTCAGTTTACTTTTGTGGGTTTGCCAAACATAATTTTGATTAAAGTATTTTAGTTTTAGGTGCTACTGTGACGAAATCTAAATACACTCAGTGTGCATGAATGAAGAAGGAACCCCATATAACCCGACGTTTTGATGTTGTAAATTATGTCCTTTGCTAAAAGCTGCCTGAGCTGTTGTCTCTGTTTGGTTAAAAACAGATGCACAAAATAATCTATCAATTTAATGTTTAAATTATTTAAACCATTCTGGTCATCTTCATCATCCTATAACAGGCATTAGGCATTGATACGACTTTCCATTACCGTTCAGGCCTCTTGCTTTGATGTGTTGCATGAATTTAGGTCATGAGGTTTTATGGCAGCACTTTAAAGCTTGGTAAATTCTATTTCAGCCAATAAAACAAGCTAAGTGATCCCAGCTTTTTCTGGTTCCACCCTCCCTCCTAGATCCCCGGTTCCCATTCTTTCATCCGTCAGCCAACACCCACTGCCTGTGATGTACATGTCACGGCTCTTTGGGTAGCATTCTGATGAATTCAGATACCTGAAGCGCTGTGAGAAATGTCAGATCTCTTCCAGAGCCCCATGGCAGTGTGGGATTGCACAACGTGAGGGGAGCTTTCCTATTGGCCCAATGCTACGCCCTGATCTTCCAGTACCTTGGGCGTATACGTCATCTTTGGAGCCCTGGCGAGTTCCCTCTGCATCTTGACACAGCTGCACCTTCTATGGATGCCAAACTCCTTCGATCAATAGGGAAGCTTCTCACGCTTCCAACTGTATATGTTTAAGGTGTGATATGAGCATCTAGGCATGGTGACATATCTTTGTCATGTGTGGTTGATGTGAGGTTAGTGTATGGGCATGTGTGTAAGGATGACTCATGCTGAGAGGAAAGCATTGGGGCGGCATGCTTTTGTGTCAATCATGGGCACATTTACAGGTTAGAATCAGTTCCCCTCAATTACACCATCTAAAGAGGAAGATGGAGAACTGAGGAGGAAGATTGGTAACAGCATGGAGGGTTTGGAAAAGCAAGCAAATAGCTCAAGACAAAGTATCGAATGGATATCATGCATAGCATTGTTAGTGATATATATTTACACTTCTTGATCTTAATCACATTTAGACTTGTTACGTTCACAAATGTCTGTATTTTCTAGCTAGAAAAAAAACAGTTGGGTTTTTAAATGTGATGTTAAAAGCAGATTTACTTCCTGACAGGCTTGTATCTAGGTACGTTCATTTCCAATCTAATTCAATTAGTTCACTAGCATTGGTGCCACCATGCTTCTGTGCAGGTTGCAAATAAGGCTCCTCATTACACTCTGTCAGGTTAGAGAAGAGGAGAAATTCTGGTTGCAGCTGTGTCATACCTCTTTGAAAGTTTTGTATGATTTGTAGAGCAGCGCTGCTGAGATGCTCATAGCTTGGAAAATAGATTTAATTTCTCTACCCTCTTTAGGCTTCACCAAAAATCTGCTATTTGTGATACTTTATTTTCCCTTAAAATCAATTCCTCTGTATTGACGACAATGTTTCAGTGTAAGAATGGTGTTTGCTTAGTTTTTTTTTTCACCACTCATAGCATTTTAATTAAAAAAAAAACTTTAGGGCCTTACCATATAAAACATTTGCCTTTTTACCTTCATAGACATGTGGAAATTCATATGACTATTTTCAACTGTGGATTTTATTCCTGTGTGTTTTATAAAAGCCTGAAATTTTGTGGGGGACATGGGAAATATTTATACTGTCTAAAGATTCTCCTAACTGAGCCATGGATCTCTGCAGCTCCTCCAAAATCACAATTTGGCCCACCTTGCTGCTGTAGCTCAGATAAACGTTTGTATTGGTGTACCATTCTGTTTTAATTTTAAAATGATTAACTGAACTGTACTCTCTGTAATATTATAATGGTTACGCTAAATTGTATTCAGGGTTATCATAATATTAGAAACTGAAATGCAAATAACTGCTAATCTTTTTAGATTTCATTCTTAAAAGAAATCTACCACATACTTTTAGTGGTTTGTGCTGGGGCTTTGTGATGTGTTCCTTTAAATCGTAGTTATATGAAGAACTTTAAATGTTCTGGAGAATTTTTTCCAGGCTGTATTCATATATGTTTTCAATTATTAGTTATTTTGGTTTGTTGTTATGCAGTTTTAACAAAGATATGAGCCTGTATGTCCTACATTTATTACTCTTAGCCATAACACAACATTATTGCATCATCTGTCCAGCCAATAATGCTTGGGGCCCTAAGGCAGTCATAACTGAAGTGACAGACGGCCTCTGTGAGTGTGTATGTTTCTATATGTGTGTGTGCAAGCTCTTATGTTTGAGCTGGAAGTATGGTATAGGTTTTGTTTGAATTGATGGCCAATCTTTGCGCTTTTGCATGTCCATATGTTTAAACCCGCAGCTACATCCACCATCTGTCTCAGTAGGCTGCTAATTTAGCTCTGCAGTCATAACCGACGGTCTGTTTATTCCCCCACTGTTGACAATCGCCTGTTTTGTTGCTGAAGATTGCTGTGCCGGTCGTTCCACACTTGTTACTACGAGCCACTTAAAGCTCATGTAAGCAGTGCAGGTGCTTAGATGTGAGAGCCCTCAGGGTAGCATGTTAGTTATGGAGGAAATGTGCGAGCCACAGGTTCAGCCTTCGTGTGCTGTGTCTAAAACGTAGCCTGCGGAAGCTTGTCAGGATATTTTCAGGATAATCAGTCAAAGCTGAGCTGTTTACCTTCTGCTTAGAGCAAGAAAGTGGAGTAAACCTGCAGAGTGCTTTGCTCAGAGAGGTCAAGGGGGCGAGAGTGCGCATGGGTGCACATTTGTACTTGTGCCAGTTTGCATGAGATGAAGAAGTGTAAGATTATGACACATATGCGTGTAGGGACAAAAATACGCTTTCACAGCATAGTGTGGGCCTTGCAGGAAGATCAAATGTGAAAATTCTACGCAAACATACAAAGACAGGTGACAAGCTAAAGAAAATCAACAAACAGTAACTTTGTACGATGCTCTGCCAAAACAAGCTTCCAGATTATTGTCTCTGCTCCTCTGAAACAAGTCATTCCCAAAGGTAGAGTCACCGCTAGGGTTTGAGAGAAAACAAGGTTTTAGGTTCTCTTAAGAGATACAGGATTCTTTGCATTGAAGTTTTTTAAATTATCAGTTCATTTTTTTTTTTTTATTCATTAATTTTTTTACCTCTAGTAGACAGATGTCACATCATAATGGACTTAAAGAAATCTGAACGAATCCTTAGAGTGGTAAACTACCTTATGGTCCCTTCATCCCCACTACTGTACATCCTCTGAATCGACCCACGATCTGTATGAATCAACCAGTATTAAGCAAAAGGAGAAAGTCATATTGTAGATCTATGACGAACAGAGAATAGAGCTTTTATATTCCTGGTCTATAAATTTACTATTAATATTAGTGCACTCAATCGGTAATTAAGGGTCACAATCTTCTGAAGCCAAACATAATAAAAAGGCTTGGTGAGGGTAGAGTTCAGTATGGAATATTATATGAATCAATAGCCTACCATAAGAGCTCAAAGTTAAGATGAGGGCCAGTCAGATTATAGTACAATACATGCTGCCTTCTTAGTCAACTCACTCGTGCAAAAGCAATTTAAATTTCAATGGTTTTACCTGGTTAAATAAAGCAAATTATACAGTCCCTTCTAAAAATAATAAAACATCCAACTGATGAAGGTTTAAATGGGTTTGGATGTGTTTTGAACCCTTCTTCTAAGATAGACCTGGACATTGGATGGCCCTTAGACCTTGTTACATGTATATATATATATATATATATATATATATATATATATATATATATATATATATATATATATATATATATATATATATATAAAATGCTCTTATCTCAAAGATAAATACTGCCATTTCATTTGTCTGGCCCATGGTGAATCTCAGTGTTATCTCCAGGCCTATTTGGCTTCATCTAGATATGTACAAAGTATCAGTCCTGTGAATGAGTCGCACTACTGTGCAGTCATTAGATTATGTAATCATTTGTGGGGGCATATTCGTAAAAAAATAAATGGCAATGGAAACGGGGCGAGTACAAAACCCTGAGGTGCCCCATTACTTAAAATCAAGTTTATTTTAATACAAACTGAGCAAAAATCAGCTAGCAGAATTTTGGCATTAGTGTTTTTCTAGCGTGGTGGATACATCAAGCAAACGTTTCATGACCTCAAGCATCAAGGCATTTATATAAGCATTCCAAACTAAACTTAGAACATTATTTACCAGATTTCATTTGATAAAGGAAAGTAATGATGTATTTCCACTGCTTCTCATTATGCACCAACTATTGTTTATAACAACCCTTATCAACGTCATTGGTCACAGTAAACATATAGTATGATGAAATTTGACTTACTTTCTGAGCATGAGAGGCTTTTACTGACTTGTGCCTGTGTAAGTTTTTTCTAAATATTATGCCATATGTGTTGCTTTGCTCTTTGTACTGTGACACAAGCACACAGAGCCAATATTAGATATTTGGTGTATCTACCTCTATATAATCTGCTCTGCAGGCATTGTTTGATAATTGTAACAGCATTACCTCAACAAAAGTGATGTAAGCCACTTCTTTATCTAACACAGACAGTGTTTTTCGTGGGCTTCACTATTTCAAAACAGCCCTGTTTATTCGGCCAAAAATAGGAATGTGTTCAGCCAGAGTGAAAAAAAGAAATCTTGAAAGATCATGACTGTCACTGACTTTTTCATGGTGTTGCTTAAAGATTCAGCACCAGTACAGCGTATCAACAAAGCTTCCATGGGTGTCTTCATTGTAATTCTTCTAACAAGTCAACCATCTGTGTAGCACAACTTTACAGACTTTATCACTTTCCTTAGGGGAGAGATATTGGCACTAGACATCAAGAGCGTGCGATAATTAACGCACCACATCATGTTGTTGCCGCAGCCATTGCTTTCCCCTTGAGTGCACCACACAAGGCTGTCACGCAACTGAAACATTCTACATGCAGACATATGTACAATAATTGTGTTTGAAGGTAAAGATGGACAGATTCACTTGGGACCTTGCTAGTTAGAGGAATGGATCAAGGGAGTTGCAGTTTGAGTGGCGTATGTATGAGATAAAGACAAAAGGAAGAGAGATGGTTGAGACAAAAGCAGACAAGGGGAGAGTTGAGTGTGTCCTGTCTGATAAACAGGAACATGGCTCATCATTACAGGGAGCAACAGGGGAGCACTACCTCCCATCTGCCAGCTAATACATACTAATGCCCCCAGTGCACCGTACAGCCACTATCAACGCCACAGGACTCAGACGTGACATGTGCATTCTGTTGAAACGAGCGGGTGTAAGGAATCCGTGCAAGCAGTCCAGGATTTCATGAAAAGACTATGATGCATAATAAAAAATGTTGAATTGGCGGCAAACAGCAAATCCATGTAAACATGCCACAAATGTGAGAGTAGCAGAAACCCGCGGGCGTCCATGCTGCTGGCATCTCTTCCTCAGATCAAGAGCAGAGCATCCTGCTGGTACAAATTCAAAACAGCTTCCAGATCTGCTATAGTTGCTGGGAATATCATACATGCCTAATGGACTAAACATGACCACCTCCCTGTTACAGTATGCCTCATCCATCAAGCTTTTTTCTTTCTTTACTAATTTTTGTCACCCCACATAAGATCTTTGCTCAACTACATGGCTCTATATTTTTCTCTCTCTCTCATCAACTAGTGATAGTCTATAAAAACAGTGCAGTTTACAAAGTCAGTGTGATTTAATGGTAAAGGTCCAGGAGAAGGCAGCTATGACACCCACTCAGGTCTGCTTTTTCATCTTCCTTCCTCCCTTTTAAACCCTTGTGTTGTTAAAGTGTGTATGTTAGAGAAGATGTGTCAATGATGTAAACAGTGAATGTCCCTGGTGTCTAAAGGTATTACGCTTAAACTCACCCATGCATACAGGCCTAGGGGGCCTTTCTGTACCACTGGACAGGACCGGAGTGACCTTTTCAGCTAAGATTAAAACAGGGTCACCTAACTGGGCGGTGAATTTGTGGAAGAGCGACACAAAGAGAAGCAGGAAAGGATGAAGGGCTGTTGAGGGTGTTGTACGTCCTCTTTAAGAAACCCTATGTGGTGGGGACATTTCAACATTACATACTACTTACATGAGCATCTGAAAGAGTGTTAATGTCCTCAAACTTTTTTCCATTTTGTCACGTTACACTAATAAAATCCAACATTGATTCAAAAGTCTGTCAACATCCCCATGATTACTCTAAGGGACCTGCAGGAAACAACATATTCCATCGGAGAAACTGCTGACATAACAATTAGGTTTTAAGCATGAATTCTTCAAATCACGAACACTATCAATGGTCAAAAGCAGCATAGTGTGCACCCTGAACCTACCACAGTTAAAAATTCTGAGACAGCATGATAATACGGGGAAGATTTCATGTTAGGAAGCCAGTAAAAGTAACCCAACGATAAATAGAGAACCTGTAAGAGGATGCAAAAGTCTTGGGTTTTACCTTTAGCCATACAATTACCCTTATCATTCAGCGAGGGCGACAATGGAACTAAATCCAAATGAAAATCTATTCACTGGAAAAAACAAGCTAGAAATAATTAAAAATTTCTTAAATTGAGTGTATTTACCCTTAATTTGAGTAGGTAAATGAGATAGTTTGCCAATGGAATGAGTATTTTTACTCTTAAAATAAGATAATTAGATAATATGCTTGAAATAAGACAATGCAATTGTATTTTCTTACTTTAAGTGTAAATTGTCTTGTTTCATTGGCAAAATGTGTATTTTATCTCCACAATCCAAGAACAAATGTACTTATTTTAAGAAAAAATTACTTATCAAAATTGAGATTTTTTCCACTGTTGCAAGACTCTCAAATGTGCGTTCCAGACTCTTTTCATTAATCCTGATAAATGCTGAGCTGTTTTCAAAAGAATAAATGCCAAAAGTTTCAGTGTGTAGATGTGCATAGGTGTAACAAATATACTGAAGTGAAAAAAAAAAAAATGTACAGCTGAAATTGGTTGAAAAATGTTGACAGTATATGGTCAGGATATTGTGTCATATCTGCTGTGTTTATTTGTTTGGCAGAGCTTCAAGCTCTGCTTTATTAGAGTTTATCAGAATGGAATACACTCAGAGCTCTTCTGTAAATGTTCATGTTGTCTCATAAATATATATATATATCTGTGTGTGAATCCAATAAAAACACGGGTACTCCATTCCCTTACAGGGCACGTATAAACGCATGCACGGCTGCACTTCTCCTGCCTCAGCAACAATTTGTACAAAAAACACTAAAGTGTGTTTTTGTGCGTGTATGTGGGTGTGTGTTCACAAGTGTGTCTCAGTGCATTAGACCGGTGAGGAGACGAATAACCCAATTATGGAGACAGTCTGCCTCACAGACATACAGTATGAAAACGGGTAGAAACCAAAATGGGTGTGTGGGTGTATGTGTGTCAGACTAAAACAAAGAAATAGAGACAATGATTTTTTTTCTATAAAGCTGCATGAAATTGCAAACTCTGAATGAGTAAATGCAGAGTAAAATAGATATGTGCTGAACACAGGTGAGCCAGTAACAGACATAATCAGCTGGGGAAAATACTACAACTGATATTTTATGAGGGTTCAAATATCAAAATAAAGCGATTTATTCAAATGAGAAATTCTGAGGGCAGTTCTGGTCTGTGCAAATACAGCTAAAAAAGTGCATTCTTCTCTGCTGTCTCTTTTGATGAATAAGGAGGAAGAGGAGGGGTACGTGGCCCTGAACCTGACAATTTGGATGATGTAGTTGCATAGCAACAGACAGCAGCCAAGTACCTAAAAAGCAAAAAAAAAAAGAGGGAAAAAAAGATGGAAGGCTATTTGGCTTGTTAAATATTCCCTGCCTGCCAGGACAACACTCAAAGCGGAATGCATCTCCATAGAGCCAATTTAAAAATGCAGCTTTACTTAAACTGCACACAAGGCCAGATGAGGACACGCATCAGCATTTCATATATGTTTTTCCCCCAGCTTTTTAGTGTGTCTTAAGACCAAAAAAAGTACAACAATAATGATTGCACCATTAGAGCCACACAAGCAGTCATAAATTGAAGTTTTAAAATCTCCCTAAAGAGCATGGTTAGACATTCAAGCATTGGTTTGAATGATTTTCTCTTATGATGGGATACTCCCATAGAGGGCATATTTGAAAATCATCAGTTGCCTGGTTAATAATATCTTTAAATGCATCTTTTGTCTATTGTAATGAAGTGTACAAAAACAGTTCAAAAGTCTAGGATTCAGCTCTGTACTTCTATCAGAAAATTTGATGGTGCTGAATTAAAAATAATTAAAGACATACTCTAAAAACTGCCTACACGGGTCCAGAATGGTGCCGCCCCACAAGACTGAAAAAAGGTTTTATGTATAGGATTTCTAAATAATCAGTAACCTGTTTTGTCTGAGCCAATCAGACAAGTCTTTCTGACCATCTGGAGCGCTCAGCTGCACTGCAAACAGGTGCGTCTTTATCAAATGTGTACAGGTCCGNGAGAAAAAAGTCAGAATTCTGAGATTAAAGTCAGAATTCTGAGGAAAAAAGTCAGAATTCTGACATTAAAGTCAGAATTCTGACTTTTTCCCCATACTATACTGAAATAAAATAAAAAAAATCAGTTAACTTTTTTTTTTTTTTCAGTGGCCCTAATCCTCTTCCGTAAATTTGAGTAGGTAAATGAGATAGTTTGCCAATGGAATGAGTATTTTTACTCTTAAAATAAGATAATTAGATAATATCCACTTGAAATAAGACAATGCAATCGTGTTTTCTTATTTTGAGTGTGAATTGTCTTGTTCCATTGGCAAAATGTGTATTTTACCTCCTCAATCCAAGAACAAATGTACTTATTTTAAGAAAAAATGACTTATCAAGATTTAGATTTTTTCCACTGTTGCAAGACTCTCAAATGTGCATTCCAGACTCTTTTCATTCATCCTGATAAATGTTGAGCTGTTTTCAAAAGAATAAATGCCAAAAGTTTCAGTGTGTAGATGTGCATAGGTGTAACAAATATACTGAAGTGAAAAAAAAAAAAATGTACAGCTGAAATTGGTTGAAAAATGTTGACAGTATATGGTCAGGATATTGTGTCATATCTGCTGTGTTTATTTGTTTGGCAGAGCTTCAAGCTCTGCTTTATTAGAGTTTATCAGAATGGAATACACTCAGAGCTCTTCTGTAAATGTTCATGTTGTCTCATAAATATATATATATATCTGTGTGTGAATCCAATAAAAACACGGGTACTCCATTCCCTTACAGGGCACGTATAAACGCATGCACGGCTGCACTTCTCCTGCCTCAGCAACAATTTGTACAAAAAACACTAAAGTGTGTTTTTGTGCGTGTATGTGGGTGTGTGTTCACAAGTGTGTCTCAGTGCATTAGACCGGTGAGGAGACGAATAACCCAATTATGGAGACAGTCTGCCTCACAGACATACAGTATGAAAACGGGTAGAAACCAAAATGGGTGTGTGGGTGTATGTGTGTCAGACTAAAACAAAGAAATAGAGACAATGATTTTTTTTTCTATAAAGCTGCATGAAATTGCAAACTCTGAATGAGTAAATGCAGAGTAAAATAGATATGTGCTGAACACAGGTGAGCCAGTAACAGACATAATCAGCTGGGGAAAATACTACAACTGATATTTTATGAGGGTTCAAATATCAAAATAAAGCGATTTATTCAAATGAGAAATTCTGAGGGCAGTTCTGGTCTGTGCAAATACAGCTAAAAAAGTGCATTCTTCTCTGCTGTCTCTTTTGATGAATAAGGAGGAAGAGGAGGGGTACGTGGCCCTGAACCTGACAATTTGGATGATGTAGTTGCATAGCAACAGACAGCAGCCAAGTACCTAAAAAGCAAAAAAAAAAAGAGGGAAAAAAAGATGGAAGGCTATTTGGCTTGTTAAATATTCCCTGCCTGCCAGGACAACACTCAAAGCGGAATGCATCTCCATAGAGCCAATTTAAAAATGCAGCTTTACTTAAACTGCACACAAGGCCAGATGAGGACACGCATCAGCATTTCATATATGTTTTTCCCCCAGCTTTTTAGTGTGTCTTAAGACCAAAAAAAGTACAACAATAATGATTGCACCATTAGAGCCACACAAGCAGTCATAAATTGAAGTTTTAAAATCTCCCTAAAGAGCATGGTTAGACATTCAAGCATTGGTTTGAATGCTTTTCTCTTATGATGGGATACTCCCATAGAGGGCATATTTGAAAATCATCAGTTGCCTGGTTAATAATATCTTTAAATGCATCTTTTGTCTATTGTAATGAAGTGTACAAAAACAGTTCAAAGGTCTAGGATTCAGCTCTGTACTTCTATCAGAAAATTTGATGGTGCTGAATTAAAAATAATTAAAGACATACTCTAAAAACTGCCTCCATGGGTCCAAAATGGTGCTGCCACACAAGACGGAAAAAAGGTTTTTAGTAAAGGATTTCTAAATAATTAGTAACCTGTTTTGTCTGAGCCAATCAGACAAGTCTTTCTGACCATCTGGAGCGCTCAGCTGCACTGCAAACAGGTGCGTCTTTATCAAATGTGTACAGGTCCGATGGCGCACCAGTCACNTCTGACCATCTGGAGCGCTCAGCTGCACTGCAAACAGGTGCGTCTTTATCAAATGTGTACAGGTCCGATGGCGCACCAGTCACAAACAGGAATAAGCTTCTATTATTGTTCTAATGTGGAACCCTGAACCATCAAAGGTGATATATTTTGGTGCAAATGCACCTGGAGCAGACTTTGAAGGGCTGTATAGGGACACATTGACAAACTTTTCATTCATACATCTATGAAAGTACATTGACCTTTGGACATTCACATCTAAGTACAACTCTTATTCTATGAATGATTATTTATTACTCAACAGATTCGTTAATGATTTTGTTGTTGGAGGATTTGGAATTGAAGAGTAGCTAATGCTGCTGAACAGCTGATTGTTTTTGTGTATTGATTACAGCCAGCTTGCCGGCGTAATCCAGCAGGCTGATGTTTTTGTAATATTAAGCCAGTAGAAATTAGATTAAATTGTCATGGTTTTGGTTCTGGGGCTGCTCAGTGGAGCAGTGGGTAGCACTGCTGCCTTGCAGCAAGAAGGTTGTGGTTTCAATTCCCGCCCCCTGGTTTTTCTGCATGGAGTTTGCATGTTCTCCCTGAGCATGCGTGGGTTTTTTCCAGGTACTCTGTCTTCCTCCCACAGTCCAAAAACATGATTCCTTCTCTAAATTCTCCTTAGGTTTGAGTTTGAATGTTTTTTTTTGTACTGTTTGTCTCTGTGGTGCCCTGTGATGGACTGGCGACCTGTCCAGGGTTAACCTGCCTCTCGCCTGGAGACACCAGCTCCCCTTGTGACCCGACTTGGGATTAAGCGTGTCAAAACTGTTTATGTTTTGAGTTTTCATTGGTTTCATTTCCATTTTGTGTTATTCTTGTTGTTTTTTGGTTGTGTTTGTGTTGTTAAGTATTTCCTGTTTACCCTCTCTTGCTCCCTTGTGTCAGTCTTCTTCCAATAGCTCCCTTCTAGATTCTTCTGTCCACTCCTGCTCCCAATCAGTTGATTTCCCCAGTCTTTGTCCATTTGGCATATATACTCCTCCTCTTCAGTTATTGTTTGCTGGTTTCTTGTTGTTCCTTGCTCTTCATGTGTGTTTTCCTTGACATCTCCTCTTTTTGGGTTTGCTGTATTTTTTATATATTTTGTTTACTTTACCTTATGTTGGCTATGGATCCACATTACATCAGCAAAAGGTAATCTCTGCCTCCTCCCATTTTGCATTTGGGTCCTTTTCAAACCTCTACACAACCTGGCAGAAATTCTTTAAACTCTCAAGTTGGTTTATTTTTTCCCAGCCCTTTTCAGATTTGTTTTACTGTGTCTGGTGGCACAGTTAAATGGNATGGATCCACATTACATCAGCAAAAGGTAATCTCTGCCTCCTCCCATTTTGCATTTGGGTCCTTTTCAAACCTCTACACAACCTGGCAGAAATTCTTTAAACTCTCAAGTTGGTTTATTTTTTCCCAGCCCTTTTCAGATTTGTTTTACTGTGTCTGGTGGCACAGTTAAATGGCCTGCACTAATCTGACACAAGCTGATAAAGTTGCTTGTTGTCGAATTAAAAGATGATATGATTGTACAATGTGCACACATCAAACCTGACATCAAAGACTTTAAATTTTACAAGGTTGAAGCTTAACTTGCATCATTTAGAGAAAGATGTGATAGTGTCTCCTCAACTAATGTACAGTACGTGTATGGTCATTTGTATACTCAATAGTCATATCACTCTCTTAATTTTGAAGGACTGTTTCTGTTTAAAGACAGCAGAAGAAAAAATCTTATATGTGAAGTTGACAAAAAAAACTGCAAAGACTGTAGACAAGAAGAACAGAGGGGAGTTTGGTCTGGATCACCACTAGGGTAATTTAAATGAAAATATCTCAATCCATATGATGACTTAAACAGACTGAAGAATAACAAGTGTAATTATAACCAGGGCTGTGTAAAACAATAAAAAAAATATTCTGACTTCGTCCCTAAGATTACATACAAAGAGTCCATTTACCTCCTCATAAGTCACATAATATCAGAAAGTCAGGTCTTAGGATATAGGATTATACTCAATCAAAAACCCAACACCAGGCCTTAAAGAAGGAAAACTATTTATGGTAAATCCAAGTCAGTAACATAATATAACATAATATTTCTAATGATGTTTTCTTAGAACCAGTGCAAAAGGCCACTATATAGAGAAATTAAATACCAAAAAGCAAAGAGGGGCTCAAATCCTGTTTATCCAAAAGTGCAGTGGATTACATGAACAAAAGCAATACATTTGACTGTGAGGCAAATGTATTTACTGTTAAAAACAACTCTATCACCACTCAGTGAGCACATCTTGTTGTCTGTAGAGGCTTAGGCAAACAAAAAAAAACATAATCTGCTCAGATTATACTATTTTTAATCAAAAATGGTTGTCAAATTCTGTTGATAAAATGTATTCAAGGGATAAGGGATCTTATTGATAAAGGTATAAATGCTTCATTCTCAGTAAAAAGGTTTGGTTCTAAAAAAACATCACAGAAAAATGTGAAAATATGAAATATTTATGTTTATATAAATGTGAAATATTTACGATAAGTCTAAACAACACGGGGAAAATGGCAGAGCAGATGCATCATTATTGCTCTCAGATATTTAACTTGATCTATATCAAATTTAAATCATAGATTGACTTGATCAAAGCATATAATAGTGTGGTATATATGCATCTGCTGGTGAGAGATTGCTGTCGATGAGTTGATACAATCAGCTGGTTTTCCTTAGGTTGAAAACTTTGAACCAATCTGACTGGACGATCTGATTGAATCATCTCAGTTAAGATTTTTGAAATGACATGTGTTGTGAATTGGTATATAAATAAACTGAATTGAATCGAAATGAACTTGACACATATATAAGGAAAGACATATAAGCCAACTTAAGTTTTATGATTTGATGAGGATTTTGATGATGTTGGTGGCCTTAGAGATGACTTTTTTATTGTCTGATCAAATAGTCTTTGCAGACAATATTTATATTGAATGCTTTACATGTAATTTATGTATTTTTCTTTCTTATTAGCAACCCTCCATTAAAAAAAAAAAAAAAAAAAAAAAGAAAAAACAGATTGTTAAACACAATAGACTGTCCTGGTTAAAGGCACACCATATAGCTTTTGGCCACTATGGGCGTGAGATCTGTAACTTTCAGGTCTAGCGCCCCTAGTGGACACAAGTGCAGCAACACTGTCACAAAGGTCAACAAATAGTCAGCCAGCCAGACTCCAATGTCTTTTGATTGGAGACTGGGCTAGGTATCAAAGGTATAACTCGGAGGGGGTTAAAAGTGTTGGCCTAGTGGTTAGAACAGTCCGCTGCTGCTCTGAGACGGTTGCAAGTACCCCTGTCAAGCCCCACAGCCTGAACTCCGGGTCCCTGAGCATGACCCTAAACCCCTGATTGCTCCCCAGGCGCCACAAAGTGGCAGCCCACTGCTCCCTAAGGGGATGGGTTAAGATGCAGAAGTGAGTTTCTCCATTGTGAGATCAATAAAGTTCAATTATTACTATCGAACGCTAGCGCTCTTTCAAGAGCACGGCCGGTTCAGGCCGGACTCCACGCTGTGACGCGGTGTACCAGCAGCTAAACTAAACTTCCAAAATAATATATATGATTGTATACTAGGGGCAAAGTATTCATTTAAGTTAATGAATATGAACACTTGCACCTTAATTATTATTCTTATCTTGATATACTGTATATACAGTGCTTGCTTATTTATTCTTAATGCACCTTTTCCTCCTTGTTTGCACCTTCTTTAATTACTATGCCAATATGTGACCAGTGAATTTCTCCACTGTGCGATCAATAAAGCTCATCTAATCTAATCTGATCTAATTTACCAATTCAATTCAATTAAGTTTATTTCTATAGCGCCAATTAACAACAAATGTCTCAAGGCACTTTAGATTCACCAGATCATACAGTCAAATTGATTCAAAGTTTTCTATCTAAGGAAAACCAGTTGATTGCATTGACTTATACAGTCTACCAGTCTAATAAATTTGAGAAAAGGGAATTGTTTTTTCATCCAGCTTCTTCTTTCAGCTTGCGTAGTTTGTTCTTTGTAGTGCAACGAACAAACTCCTTTCCAAAATCGACTCTTGCCAACGACGGTGTGTCTTCTCCCAACTTAGGCAGTATTTCAAGAGGGGAGCCCAGCTCAAAGCATTGAGAGTATCAAGTGCTGTATAGCCCGCTAATGGCCCCTGGAACAAGGTATACAGGTCCGCTAATGGGCACTTGTACTAGGGAAACAGTTCTGCTAAAGGGCTCTGGCTCGGGAACAGGCCCGCTAAAGGGCTCTGGCTCGGGAACAGGCCCGCTAAAGGGCTCTGGCTCGGGAACTGGCCCTCTAAAGGGCTCTGGCTCAGGATCTGGCCCGCTAAAGAGCTCTGGCTCGGGATCTACTGGCTGAAAGGGAGCTGATGGAGGTGGCAGGAAAGGGAAAAGATCTTCCCTTTCCCCATAGAAGAAGACCCGTAACAGGGACTCCTCAAGATGTGGCGCTGTGACTGAGGGACGTGTGATATTAGGACCTGGTTTGAGTTTTCTTATACATCAGGCTGACCCGCTGGAGAGGGAATGGTCTTCTTCCCCCCGGGGCGCTGTCTGCGTTTGGGGGTGTGTTCATGGGGTGCTTCAGAGGGTAAGGGTGAAGTGGAATCCAGAGTAGTGGATGGTGATGGAGGAGAAGTAGAACAGGCAACAGCTCCAGGTGAAGTGAATAGTTGAGGTTGAGGTGGAGGAGGCTTACCAAAAAGCTGAGCAATGGCAGCCTGATCATTCCAATCCAGCTCTTGCTAAATGTCCAATAAACCTATGGCAGACAGAAATGAAGATTGTGGGGTTACATTTTTTCTTAATTCTGTGGCGGCGGCTAACCTTCTCCAAGGTGGACTGAGAGTGGCGAGTGATTTTTTAAAAACTCTGCTGGATCCATTCTTGGCTGGTTCCTTCTGTCAGCTTGGCTGTGGTTTGGGGACCCAGATGCAGAGGCAGAGAGGCAGAGGTGAGTTCTTACAGTTTTAATTAATGATCTCAGTTAACGCAGACAGGAATCCAAAATCCAACTTAAAATGTAACACAAACCAGAACCATGGAGACATCAGTGGAAAACAAGCACAAGGAGCCAGGGAAAGATAAGGAGAGACAAGGTAAGACGAGGAACAAGCACAAACTTAGACTTAGACAGATTTTATTTGTCATTTTGTTTACACAAGTGTAAAACCAAATGAAAAGGAACTATTTATGTGAGACTGAAGAAAGAGAGGACTAACAAACTGATTGGGAGCAGGTGTGAATAGAGGCTTATAGGAAAAGAGCTAAGGAAAAGGAAACTAACACAAGAGAGCAACAGAGGGCAACAAAGAAAAGTCTAAGAACTCAAATATATCCAAAAACACAACAAAATGGGAATTAAACCAATAAAACTAGAAAACAAAGAAAAATATGAATAAACACAAAACTGAAAACTCCAAGAAAACTTAAAAACAAGACCATAACAATTGGCCTGAGAAATAGTTTAAAATAACTCATATGCTTCAAGTCTTTGGTCTCAAAGTCTGCAGTGTGCCTTTAAATGAGGGTTTAATAATAAAAAAGAAGTCTTAACATTTGCTTGCTCTAAGACAGCTCTCTGAAATGATCATCAGAGTGATAGGTACCCCGGATAAACACATAAATTGTGACAGAGTGTGCAACAATCATACTGATTGCTATAACATTTAAATACCGTGGTGAAATTCATACCTTATGCTGCATAAGGATGCACTGACATTGCAAAAAGACCTTGCAAGTGAGAGAAAAAGGAAGGATTGCCCTTTGAGGGGTCAGCAAGATTTCCAAGCCCATGATGATCACTCTATACCACCACTCAGAGTGATATAATATAGGAAATGGTAAATCGCCTGTACTTTCATATAGTTTTTTTCAAGTCAGAGTCTTGAGAAAAGCGCTTTATACACACACACCCACACAGATGGTGGCAAGTAACATTGTACAGTACCTACAGCTGCCCTGGTGCTCACTGACAGAAGCATTTCTCCCATAGACCGGCACCACCTGTCCCTGTGACCACCAGAGGTACGCAATGCAGGTGAAGTGTCTTGCCCAATGACACTGAAAGCCAGAGCCGTGGCTTGAACCGACAACCATCAGGCTGAAGGGCAGACTCCTACATCCAACTCCACTGTTGCCCCCAGTAAAAGGGAGAACAAAGATAATAACAGAAAGTAATGGAAGTGATCGGGGGGTAATTGTTAGAAATGTTCTTCCCGCAGAACAAGAGCAAGAGAGGTAGTAAAACATCAATACATTTGCAAGATGCTAAAATTCTTAAATTCCCATTGAATTTAAATCCCCCATCATTCATATGGGTCATTAAAAAAAAACTAAAATTAATCCCAATTTTGTCATTAAAACTTTGAGGGGATTAAGCAAGCAATGCCACTAATCAGAATAGAGTTTTAAATCTATAAAATTGACAGAAGTGCTGGATTTCAAGGATAACTGAAAGCATTCTGCATGTCTTTGTCACCTTCACTCATACCCCCCAGACAAACCCCTTCCCCACCCATCCACACACACACACACAAAAACATAAACTCATCTTTATGTGAGACGCTAGAGAGACCTCAAGTCTGCACCAAATCCCTAAAAGCTGTCATTGACTTCAAACACAGTGAGTTATTCACACTGAGCGCTTCTCCTTGTGACAGCATTTTCTGTCTTTATCTTTCCATAGGGCTCCTGTTTGATTCAGCCTCTGAAGTCCATAACGCTACTCCCGATGCCAATCCAAAATAAACACAGTTAAAACATGCCAGTTTTTCTCAATGCAACCAAATGCTGAGAGGTGAAGTTTAATAAAGTTTTTTGCACTATCTAGCACACTTGAATAAAAGTTGAATATGAGGAGAAACTGTGCGTAAAGTACAGTTTACATCACTCTACAGAATGATCACTTACCAGTTTAAACAGTGCATTAATTTTCATGAATGCATGTGTAATTTATGAGTGGTGTGGGACTGCGCGCCTCTATCAGTGTCAGGGTGACATGTGTGGGGCGATAATCTATTCTGTGACCCAAATTTATGTGTTGAAAGGCTCCGAAACCGCACCCCCCAAGCCCTCCCATCCGATTTCACAGCTCATCACTGTCAGCGCCATATCGTACTGTATGTGCGCCTGCAAAGGGAGCGGGGCTGATAAAAGGAGCGCGTTATCCATCTTATCCAGAGGAGATGTTTTGAAAGGAACTCTGTTATTAATAAATGCATGAGAGCCAACAGAAAAGGGAACATTCTGCAGCTTTAACAAAATAAAAAGAAAGGAGGAGTGGGAGTGGGGGGTAAGAAACACTCCTTGTTAGCATTCTCTCAGACGCTACATGCGCTACAAGCTACGTTCTCAATGAAAGACATATTATCTATGGTCAGCTCCCCTATCTATTATTCACAGCCCTGTGAGAAATACTGGTGGTGAGATCAACAGTAGTCACTTATGATATATCCCGGAGCAACTGCATGCTATTCATGTGCAAAAAGAAAGCTTAATAACTGCAGCTACAGATAGCGGAGGGGGCTGCAAAGTTGGCAAAAGCTTATGGAGGCATAAGGCTTTGATTTTTTTTTTTATACAGCGCCAATACGGATTCAACACAAACTAGATTAAGTAGAGAAAGATGGGTATATTTTTATGTAGAATTCAATAGCAGGTAATGCTGGGTATTATGCACTGAAGCTGTTTAATAAAAAGGAATTTTATTTGTCCTTTAGGGGAATTTTTTTTTATCATCTAGATTAATGTACAGCTGACTTTAAAGACAACAAACAAGTTCAGAAGCTTATTGCTTTATTGAAAATTCCCAGCCTTCAGGACACACTGAGGCATATATAAGCATTCATTGGTGACGGCAGATTGTGGGCTCATGTCTGAAATGTTAATAAATTCAACGGAGGGGAGGGAGAGATTGCTTTGTGCTGATCTGTAATATGACAAAACACCTTGACTTTGATCCCAGACGTGTGTTCTAAGTGTGCAAACACACAGGTGGCATTTTAAATGCAAATTCTCCATTGTGTGCGGGGGGGGCTTGTTAGATAATATGTTGACATGGCGTACTTTGTGAGTGGACAGGGATATTTGAAATGTAATGGTGAGAAAAATACCTTTAATATTGAACATTATATAATGTTAGGAAAAACAAATCATTGGTTTATGATGTTTAGACAAAATTGGGGAAGTTTCAAGCAAACTGTGGTTGCGGGTTAAATATCAACGGGTCGGGTTCGGATTTGTATTGAAGATATCCGCGGGTGACGGGTCGGGTTCGGTAGTCATCCTAACGGGTTCAGGCAGGTGCGGGTTGGTAAAACTCGACCAGTGCAGGACTCTACGTCTTGTTGTCTTTTGTTGTACTTTTCTTAAGTATATTTTTTTTATGTGTATACTGTATATTTGTATTTATGTTTGTTGTGTCACACTTTGGTCAGATTTTATGTTGGTTTAAAATAAAAATAAAAATGCTCCAAAGTACAATAGCATGATGTGGTATATCCCACAGTCCTGCCTAAAGTCGGCCGGGATTATGGTACTAATGTGCAGAAAGTAGCCTATAATGCATATTGGCAATGTTTTTTTTTTTTTTTAACAGCATGTTGCCAGTGTCACGAGTCTCACCTTGAAACAGAATGTAGATGACTCAAGTATATTAACCAGCCTTTAGCTGGTTGAGCTTTGAGAGGATAGTGGACATTTCTAGGTAAGAGAATCTGATAGCATTTCATAACAGTGTTGTACAAGCAGGGGGTTTCCCATCTGCACAAAACAACACCGGGAGTGGTTGCTGCCACCTTTTATGGAATGTGTTTTTTCTACTCATCTGAAATACTGAAATCTCTAACCGCTATTGTTTCTGAGCCATATTACTCTTTTTTCCCCTTTCTTCTTTTTCCCTTCTCCGCAGAGCTAACTGGCCTGTTTTCAGAAGTTGTATTCCTGTAGTAATTGTTGTCCTGCAAGTTGCTAAAGATTATAATTTAAGTCAACAAGGGAGAACATAAAGATATAAAATTTTTATTTTTTTGTGAATAAACAACAACAAGTGGGACATATTTCTAGGGCACTACACTCTCTCCTGAAGTTCATTAAGGATTTCTGAATGATCCAATGTTGACCTAAATGACTGATGATAATAAATAGAATCCACCTGTGTTTAATCAAGTCTTTGTATAAATGCGCCTGCTCTGTAATAGTGTCAGAGGTCAGTTTAAAAAGCAGAGCATCTTGAAGAATTAAGAACAAGGAACAGACCAGGCAGGTCTGAGATACTGTTGTGTAGAGATTTATAGCTTGATTTGGATACAAAAGGATTTCCCAAACTTTTTTAAAATCCCTTTGCAAGTGACAATATTGAAAAGGAAGGAGTATCAGACCACTGCAAATCTATGAAGACCCGAAGTCCCTCTTAACTTTCAGCTCAAACAAGGAGAATACTGATCAAAAATGCAGTCAGGAGTCCCATGATCACTCTGGATATACTGCAGAGCTCTACAGCTGAGGTGGGGGACTCTGTCCATAGGAAACAATCATAAACTGCGCCAATCTAGCCTTTATGTAAGTAGGGGCAGGGATGATGGTTAAAATTGATGGAGAGATGGATGGAGCCAAATATGGGACCATACTGGAAGAAAACCAGTTGGAGCCTAAATAGACCTAAAACTGGGAGAAAGAGTTATATTCCAACAAGAAAATGAACCACAACGTAAAACAAAATCGACAATGGAATGGTTTACAAATAAACATATCCAGGTTTTGGAATGGCAAAGTTAAAGTCCAGACCTGAATCCAATCGAGAATCTGGGGAACAAACTGAAAACTGATGATCACAAATGCTCTCCATCCAACCTCACTTAACTCCAGCTGCTTTGCATGGAACAATGGGCAAAACTGTCAGCCTCTCGATATGCAAAACTGATAGAGACATATACCCCGTTTACACTACCCTTAAAAAACTGAGCCGAGACCGGTCCGAGCTCAGTAACTGAGATAACTTGTCGTGTGTGAACGGAAACAACCTGAACTGAACCGAGATAGACATAACCGGACCGCGCTAACTGCAGACCAGTTCCCGAGGTGGGTTCGGCTCGGTTTTTTCCTGGCTCGGTTCTCTGATAACAAGAGCGCATGAGCAGAACGCGTCATCGCCGACTGGCTGAACATGCCGATTCACACTCCATTTAAGTACATCCGCGCAAGGTTGCCGTCTTCGCCTGACCCACCGCAAACACGGAAGTACAGCAATAATAATCAAGCATAACTTTCTGAATGTGACGGGCGCCGCCATTTTGATTTGCTTGATTCCCTCCTCCTTCGTCTTCTTCTTCTTGGGTTTTACGGCGGTAGACAAACAGCGTTTGGTGCATTACCGCCACCAGCTCCTTTAGTCCCTCCTTCAATCCTAGCAGTAATACCGCACATCGTCACTAGGAGGCGAGGAGTCGAGGAGTCGAGATAACCGAGATAAGTGTGACGTGTGAACGGTCGTCAAAACTGAGCTTGGCCTGGTTACCGATCCAAGCTCGGACCGGTCTGGGCCTGGATCGGTTTTTCAAGGGTAGTGTAAATGGGGCTATAGATTAGTGACTTGCAGCTGTGATTGCAGCAAAAGGTGGTGCTGTAAAGTTTTAACTCCAGGGGGCTAAAGAAATGTGCCCACACAATTTTTCTGTTTATTTGTTAAAAATGTTTGGAAAAAAACAATACATTTCGTTCCACTTCATGATTGTGTCTCACTTGTTGATTCACAAAAAATACAATTTATGTCTTCATTTTCAAGCCTGAAATGTGGCAAAAGGTCAAAATATTCAAGGGGGGTAAACATTTCGACAAGGCTTTGTAAGCATACAATATTTTAATTGTGCAGCTTGTACTGGAGCAGTCCACGAAATGGTCTGGTGCAGGCATCCCCAAAGTCGGTCCTTGAGGGCCACTGTCCTGCAGGTTTTGGAGGTTTCTCTGACTTCGCATGGCTGATTCTGATGAATCCAGTTCAGCAAAAAAAACCTGTTAATCAACTATCAATGTATATCAGCTGTGCTGGAGCAGGGAAATCTTTAAAACCTGCAGGACAGTGGCCCTTGAGGACTGACTTTGGGGATAACTGGTCTGGTGGTTCATTTGATTGTTAGCAAAGGTGTTGCATGTGTTGTGAAAGAAGGACTATGCTCACTTCACGCTACCCTCCACTCTGAAACTCCCTAGCTGCTGAAGTGCTTCCCCTTGATGGCATTGTAGGGTATAACTACACCTTCCACTTTTAAGATGGCCTTCCCTTGCACTACAGGAACAGGAAGCTGTTGACGCCAAGGTAACAGTCCAAGCTCTGGCAGCGACTGCAAAGAATGCTTAAGATTGTGAAGAAGATGTAAAAAATCCATGACTGTAGCTACCATTGAGGACATCGAGGTCTGGACATCAGTGTTTTTTTTTGCACCACCCATGTGTGTCATGCTCTGTTGAAAAAAAAAAATCAGCAGGATATTTTGAAATGGTCCATCCGTCCATCTGTCCATCCATCACAAACTCATCAACCAAATAGGACCAAGAACCACCCTCACACACTCCAATACCTAGAGGAAGTACAGAAGGACTAATTGCCATAACATTGTATTTGGACTGTAAGGACAACCAGAGACCTTAGAGACAAATCACAAAGGGATTGTATGCCAACTCAGCAGACTGGCTGTAATTTAAATCTGGAGGTTTCTTGTAGCAAGGCGACAGAGGAAACGCTGTGTAATAATTAAAATAATTCAACTTTATCGCCATTCCACTGTCACAAGTACAGAGCAACAAAACTAATTCTCTACTTTTAACCCATCAACTTGGGGAGCAGTGGGCTGCCACTAAAGCACCCGTTGAGCATTGTGGGGTTAAGGGTCTTGCTCAGGGACCCAGAGTGGCAGTCTGTGGGATTGGGGGATCAAACTCACAACCTCAGGATTCAAAGCCCTATACCCTAACCACTAGGCCATCACTCCCCAATCACACCCTGTAATGGTGTAGCCCAGGGGTCACCAACATGGTGACCACGGGCACCAAGGGGCCCTCAAGGACCACAAGGGGTGCCCTTAGAGTCTTCTAAAAAATAGAGCAACTCAGCTATGTTTGAAATTTCATTGTTTTCTGTTGCTGTTCTTTTTTTAAATCAGTTATGGAACATTTCAGCATTTCATCATATATGGCATTTAAGCATTTAAAGACATTTCAAAATGAAAATGTCTAAAAGAAAATTAGAAATTTAAAGAAACGATAAAGATATGTATATAATGCATGAAGTTTAGGTGAACA
>NW_015150894.1:287420-320476 GCF_000732505.1 Cyprinodon variegatus
GTTACTTTTACTTGAGTAAAGACGTTTAATCAGTACTTCCACTTTTACCAGAGTATTTTTTAACACAAGTATCTGTACTTTTACTTAAGTACGGAAAGTGAGTACTTTTGCCATCTCTGGTGACCACTGGTGTAGCCTAACGATGTCTAAGATTATATGCCGCATCAGAATTTAGCCAGACATCTGTTTTCAAGGTTTCCATCTTTTTTATATATATGTTCAAGAATGCAGGTGAAAATTAAGCAGAAATTGTAAAAAAAAATAAAAAAAAAAAAATAAAAAAAAGCACAAAAAAAAAAATCGAAGATAGAAGCTTTAAAAACCAGGTTGAAAGATAAGGCTGTTACTGCTTGCCAAATGAGACTTCACTATTTGTCCCTCTGCTGGTGTTTGACTGAACCACAATATCTCATAAATTGGACCCTTTTATTTAGAACTGTTGCTTTTGCCCTGAAGATTGTGCTTTTTTTTCCAAATAAAGCAGTCTTAATGACAACAGTTTTCTATATTTCTACCACAGAGAATGCATTTAACTGCTCTTATATTTCGTGCGCCTGATTTCCATATTGGTAGGAAGAGGCAGCAAATCCTCTTAGAGAAGCTCTGTTTTTTTTTTTTCTTAAAGTAGTTTTATAATTTCCATACCACAATTCATATGTCAGTAAGAATGTTTGGGATCCTCTTCAGTGTTGTTTTACGTTTTCCATTCCTCCTAAAAGGCTTTACTGAGGATCCATTGGCATTCCTACTCCTGGCTCGGCTGCTTAGCGAAGCCAGAGCAGCTGTGTTTGTCTTGAGTTTAGGTGACAGACAGGAGGTCCACCCCTCTCGCCCCCACACCTCTCACCACCTCTCACTCCTGGCGCACATCAAGGGGATTAGCGTCTTATTTCTCAGGTAAAACAAGCAACATCAATGGAGGCCTGTAACAAGATTCTCCCAGTGTTCTGCACAAAGCTTGTGCTGCCGAGCCTTTTTGCGCAACCCTTTGTGAGTTAAACACATCAACATCAATCGACCTGCCAGGGGAGCAGGCAAATCCTTTATGGATTCACCTTCCCCTCCCACGAAATGATGGGATGGAGTCTGATCTTTATGAGTTTAATCATGCAAAGTAAAGAAGTAAAAGGAGAAGGGAGGGAAAGTGAAGATGACAGCGTCCTCCCACACTTTCTGACTTCAGCTGGTGGGAGGAAGAGAATCAGAGATTGCTGATCTATTTCCTGTTGAAATATCCCCCCCTTCCTTTATCTCTCCTCCTTCTCACCTTTGTTTTGCTCTAAACAAGATTTTTACCATAAGGGTCAACAAACACACTTGTTGTTCGTTAGCATCTAACGGTTATGAGGATTTACTATTTGCAGATGATGAGAAAGCCTTATCAGTGTTTTCCTCTATTCCCGCTGATATCAGCTGCCCACAGCTCCTTCTCCTCCACAGCGCACACACAAACACCGTTATCTCTGCTATCTGGTGTTTAGCCAACTCAGAGCTAATCCAGTGTGAACCCACTCCCTGGCTTGTGCTCAGCAGTTTGCAAACAGATTTGGAGGAAACACACACACAAATGGGGAATGGGAGTCAGGGAGTTTTGGCCCTGGAGCAGGGAACATCACGCTCCAGTAATGTGATGCCGGGGCAGCACTGTGGCACAGTTGTGTGGCATTAACATAAATGAGCATCTCAGCTCTAGGAGGAGGGGACAGGAGCGGATATTTAGGGGTGTCCGCATGTGATGGCTGTCTTTTGTGATCTCACAATCTCCACAGAGCACACACATGCAATACTCACACATACACTGTAAGAGTATTAAAAAGTATAAATCTCTTGCTGGATTTAAGGTTTTCTTCAAAGACTGTTCTGTGTTCAGCTTCTTCCATCACAACAGCTTTTCTGTTTCTGTCGCTACCATGTTTTACCTTTTGGAAGGTGGTGCACGTGCATTCCAATCAGCAGTGTTCATTTTCTTTCTCATATGACATTCTGCATACAGGCCAAAACAATCAGGTTTTTTGTCTCATGTAAAAAGAGCATGTTTGCCGCATGTTTACCAAATGTCCTACATAGTTTGTGTGATTCTATAAAGAAGACTTCCACAGACCCATTTGTTAGAAGAGCTTAATGGAAACATAAACATACAATTAAGTGCAATGAATTTCCTCCCATAAAGTTATTACACTCACTTGAAAAGTTTTTTTTTTTTTTTTATCCATCCCTTTTCTGTCACGCTTATCCCAATTGGGGTCACGAGGGGTGCTGGTCCCTATCATCAGCTGTCTACAGGTGAGAGGCCGGGTACACCCCGAACAGGTCGCCAGTCCATCGCAGTGTATCACAGAGACAAACAGGACAACCACAACCAAGGTGTTTTTCTTAAACTGTTTTGTAAAAAGTTAATGTGCATAATATAGGATGGAAATCTATTTGTCGAACAAGTTATGACATAGCAAACATTTACCTCAGATGATTGATTAGTTGTTTCCACCAACAGTTTTCTGAAGTAAAGCATTAGAATCACTTATATCACCTAGAATCACTTATATCTAAGGCATGTACTAGCTGACATGATATATTAGGTGCAACTACCCAGATCGCAACCCATTTATTAGAATCTCGCTTTGATTCTGATCTATGGCCGCCTACGCTAGCTTGCTACTGTAGGTCTTATTCCTGTTTATTACAGGGTATTGCCCAAAAGTCCAATATCAATAAGTAAAAGCTTTTCCTAACTCTAAATGTACAGTATGAACAACATAAGTTACCATTAGTATGCAGATTACACAGAGCTGTGCATAACACTTGCCAGATGACTAAAAACCCATTCACATGCTGGATAAATGCATAGAAGAAATCATTAAAAGGATGCACCAAATTTTTCCCCAGCTACATCAAAATAAAACTGAGGTAAAAACTTATGGCCCAAAGTTAGCCCAGATCTCCAGTTAATCCAGCTAGAAACCACCAGCAGGCTTTAAATCAGTGCGTGGGGATGGATGCAGACCTGAATCTCAGAGGGTAATACAGACAGTAACAAAGATAGACCTCCTATCACCTATAAATCTTCTAAAGGATTAAAAGACCAATGTCTCAGAATCTTAGCAAGACCTTGAAAAACTCGCATTCATCTTTTGTAGAACTGATTAGTGGAATGGTGTCTTAACAAGTCTGTCTAAAAAGAGGTTCAGACAGCAGCAGTTGACCTAGAATGCTGCAGCCTGAGTTCTCAAAAAAAAAGACACTACCTGAATTTTAGAGAAAAGACTGAAATACTGCTTCTGGTTTCTATTAGTGCTCCATTTTTATTTTGAAGTTCATATCTTCACTGAGAATGAATCAATTTTATACAGTCCTTATGGTACTTCAACCCTCTAATACTCTGACTCTTCTTTCAATAAGCACTGTGATGTTAAGAAAACAGAGATATATCTGATAAAATGGAAGGAAAGTGTTAAATAATTTCACATAGCGTTTAAGTGCAGTTTCATATATGAAAATTTTGATATATGATATAGATGATATATTTTTCCCGCTAACATGGTTCTACAGTGATGGCAAGGCTTATGTTTTGGGATGGCAGCTGTCCTCCCTATGGACCTGCCCATGCTCTGCCTAAAAAAAGATGTGCAACAGACACCCTGGAGTAAAATTGTACCTTCAAAACTGACTTTTCAGACTTTTATATTTAAAAAAACTTAACAGGTTGTTTAGCTCGAAGAGTTCATGCATCATTCCTGACTTCTTTTTCCAGTGAATTATATGCCAAACAAAGTTTGCTGCAGTTTGTTTACAGAATAAATAATCAACTTTTTTTTTGTGGAAAATGTGCCACTGTGTATGTAAGGCTGCAGTTAACTCTACAATCAAAAAACCCCCACAGAGCAATAAAAAAAGTAGCATAACAGCATTTTAACGCTAATGTAAACTGTATGACTCATTAAAATAGAAGTGTTTGCACTGAGGAGCTTCACGGTTCATATGACTTTTAGTTCTTTCACTACCCTCACAAGTTCTGTAGTCTCCTGCTTTTCAGCTTCACACCATCCACACTCTGTCTCTGGTTGTCTCAGGAGACCTAGTTAGATAAGACTGCCTGGGCTATAAAAGCAACAAAGAGCCCACAGAGAAGAGTCTGACGCTCAGAAGCATTCAGCAAGTGTAAAGTACGACTGCAAAGAAATGAACATGCACATACACTATGTGGGTGACAAACACAGACAAGCCTTTTTTCTTGTCTGAACCCTCCTCACCCTGTCTCCTCCTCCTCCTCCTACACCACCTCCCCTCTGGAAGCGTTCTATTTGTGGAATCCTCTGAGACCTTTGGATCATTATTAGGATATTATGATTTCTTTTTCCTCACTTAGAGAGGGTCATCACGAACCGGTTCTCGCAGTGTCTGTTTGATTAGGATACTTGAAGTTTCACTATGACAGTGATAGACAGATATAAACTGTCTGGCACCTCAGATAAAGGAATATATTTTCTCTGTGGTGTATTTGTTCTTTAGCACAGAGTTTGAAACATTCAAAGGTGACTTTTGATGCATCTGTAAATGTTGCAACGTTTTTTTTTAAACTATTTATATAGTAACATTTGGTTCCAGTTGCACAAATAGGAAGATAGTGTGTAAAAACAATTTCTTATTTTCTTTTCTTTGTTTTTGTTTTTTTTCATGGACCATGCCACGTGTCTCTTTATGCAAAATGCCAGAACAATGAAAGATAAATTTATTATTCTGTCCGTTACTCCTTTCAAGATGAGACCTGTGAACCTGCAGGAATCTGGTCAATCCTTGGGGAAATTTTCTGTTGCCTGAAAGGTCAGGTTATTCCTTTAAAAACAATACAGTGTGGAATGTGGGTGTCAAATCTAAAACTGAAAAAAAGAAAATGAAGATTTTAGCTAAGTCTGATAAGATGGCATTGCTGTCCACCCTGAAATAAGCTCTGCACCAACATAGGATAAAAGACAACAAGACAGGTGGACAAGACTGCAAAGCAACACAAAGGACAGCTTAGCCCAGTCCCAGAAACAGATCTAACATGTGATAAATGTGCCTAAAGAGTGTTTGCCTTTCCTACCAGGGAACATGCAGCTGAGAATTAGGGCCAGGCATGGTCTAAGCTGTGATTGGCAGCTGCAATAACACCGTCAGGGACGCCAACATGGAGGGTGATCACAGTCCCAGTTTTGCAACAGTGGTCATATCTGTTAGAAGATTTCTCTCTACCATCTTCACCATAGAGAAAGGAAATGGAAGGAAAAGATAAAGTTTTTGTGGAAAAGGACAGAAAAACCATAAGTCCTGCTGGTTTGAGCCGCTGGCTCTAGAGATTCCAGAAGTTAACAGTGCAGCAGAGCTAAGCCATTGGATCAAAGACTGCAGACAGTTTCTTAGAGGTAAGTTGGCATTGGTGTTTAAATTAGACGGCTATGTAGATTAAACTTTATTTCCATCTTGCAACAAAAGCCTGTGGGAGATGGACTGCATAGAGTTAAAGCTTCAGACCTCAGTTTTTCTGAGTGACATGATAAAAACTTTAGAGCCAATTCCTATACTGATTCAAAATCTGATACAGTACATTTGGGAAAAATGTAGAGGGTGGTGAACAGAAGGTTTTAGATACAAATATCTAAATATTTTAGATATCTGTTCTTCTGAACAGATAGGCCAAGGAGTTGACTGAGCATTAAGTTGTTCTTTAAGGATATAATTGTTGGCAAATGTATACAAGTAGAAGTACCTTAAAGGTATAGAGGATGATCTTTTGTTTCCAGGTGGATCATCAAAATAAGTGGTCCTCCTTATTGTCAATCATTCTGGTGATATGTTTACCTAAGGCCGTTGTATGTGCTCGCCACGTTAGCTATCTTTTTATGCGCAGGCGCACTTTCAGGCGTATATGTGTGGTGAACTTCAATGACAGTTTCAGACAGTCATTGAAGTTCACCTTTCTCACCACAGTTCTTTTGAAATGGCCGAGGATCATAAGACAAAAAGTGTCTACAAAGTGTATAAGAAGAAAAGAAAGGCCTCAGAAGAGGCAAATATATCTCAGAATGCTTTGGACGGAGAGCTCTCCTTGCAAAGCATTCTGGGATTTGCTGCGACAGTGGCCCGCTACCCGACCGCAGCGACTAATAACAAAGATAGCGCAGGCACCACACGGAGGAGGAAGAGATACGTAACCATTACAGTACAGAAAGCAGTGATCATCTGTTCGAACAGTCAGTTAACTGAGTTTGCTATGAAGTCCACTATATAGTCCTCGCTATATGTGGACACAGTAAGCTTGTTTGAGCTATTAGAACAGCACATTTTAAACAGGGCGTGCATGTGGAGAAATGGGCTTGTGCAAGCTCTTGTACACAATTTTATTTATTTTTTTTAAGTGGAGAAGGCAGATCTTTTAAAAAATCCTCTACAATACCTTTAAATATTGGAAAAATTAGCTGCACTGTGATGAAAATAACTGGAGTGTATGCCCTTAATACAGGTGGAAGAAAAAGGTAAAGCCTACACACCTATGAAGACTCTCCCAAATGTAAAGCACAAGGCCAGTAGCATCATCTCCAAATTGGATAATAACCCTAAGTATTACACCAAATAACTTACAAAGCGGCTTAAGGGCATTAACTGGGCTTTTAAAAGCCCTCTGTGCTTTTCAGTACAATACCACTGTGGTAATTTCACTTTCTTGGTCCTCGCTTAAACAGATAAAGGGTCCCGACATACCTTTTACCTCGGAAAAACAAGTCTAAGGGAATTAGCTTCTTTTCCACTGAGGGTGGAAAAGACGCTAATGTTTTTGACTGGCCATCACAATACACTAATCCTAGGTCCCTCTGAAAGTTTGTGAAAAGGCATTAAAAAAGTCTTCTCTTCAAAACTAATTCAGTAATACTATTCTAGAAAATGATCAATCTTTCATTATTCTATGTCAGAAACATTTCATTATTCTGATAGCAGAAACAATGGTGCTAATCCTCGCTATAAAAAAATGAATTTGAAATGAAACATTTTATGATCTGTGTTTAAAGATCTGTATGTTACTAAATACTATGAAGGTACCCTCTTCTCTTTTCTGCTCACTTTTTTTTACTGCATTCAGTCAATTTTATTTCAAAATACTTTACTGATTCGAGAGACATCAATGAACCTGTTGTTACTGTCTTGCTGACCAGCAGGTCGACACTAGACCCTTTGGTCTCAGAAGCTCAGGTGAGCTAAGAGGGGGCTCTCTAGGACCTTTATGATGTTGGATGTCAGGTCTATAGCCATTGAGTTTTCTTTAGCATTAGGTTTTCCACAAGAGTGCGAGAACATCTGAGATACTGTACTAGTGATCCTATGTGATCCTAATTTAGAGATATGAATTCCTGAAAAGGAAAAAAAAAGAAAACCTGGGAAGAAAAGTCAACAGCCCTCTACCCATGTAATAGTAACCATGTTAAAGTGTTTTCTGCCATATGTCTGATCTGATATGTGACCAGCCATTAGACACTAATCAATGCAATACACATTGGGCCTAGCAAGAGATCAGCCCACGTGTATGACATGAGCAAACACGCAGGTCCTCTCAGACAGCCGACAGATTATGCATCATAGCACAGCTGATCTGCCCCATGGCCTGACACTTGCTGTCCACTCCAATCAATTTAAGCCTTCACAGGCCAGCCTGTTTGGGTATGTTTGTCTGCTTCTTAGTGTTTATATGTAGGGGATTCCTCTAGATATTGTTGCTTTTCCATTCTCCCTTGTTTTTGTCACTACATATAAATTGTTAAGCTGTGGAAATAAGCTGAAGGCAACAGGATGAGAGAAAAAAGTGCATCACTGATTTTGACTGAGTTGTGTCTTTTTTCTCTCTCAGAAGGAGGTCACTTTGGGCAAGCACTTTAAAAAGTGTCCTGGACTTCTGACAAAACTGTTCTAGTCTAAAATACTTATCTGCTTATAAACAGTGATCTGCCCCCAGCTTTGAGCATGTTTAATTCAATATACTGAACTTAACAGCACTGCCATCTCTCTAAGAAAAGTCAAGAAATTCTCTAGAAATACATTTTAAACATATCACGTTTTGATTCCTGTGAGCACTTTCATACAGAAGTATTCATTATCTCACTCTCACATTACAGTTATAGACCTTAACACATGTTAATAAGGTTGTAAGATAAAGTTTAACACAAGAGATTTCCCTTATTGTAAAATTAAAGCATGGAATTTTATAATCTAACATAGTAAATGCTGTTAGACATAACTTTTTGCTGTAGCTACAAATGATGTTTGCTTCAGGTATATCTGTACGGGCTTTATTACATTTCATTAATACTATCTGAAAAAAAAAGACGTTTTATCTGACCAAAGCAACTTCTTCCAACAACATCAAACCTTTGAAACCAATACTTACAATAAAAATTTAACGATACAAATCATAGGCCGTGCAATGATTCCAGAGCAGTTTTGTTAAAAACTGTTTTATCTGTTGAAGTAAATATTTAAACAATCCTAAAAGCACATTTCATATATAAATTACTCAATTAAATGTAACAAGTTTCAAGATAGACAAATACCTATTGGAGCAATCCTAATCATCATTTTATCAAAGACACACAACAAATCCCTGAGAGTAACTACAGGTTTCTGGCATCATCAAAGCAGTAATAACTCTGCAGTTTGAGTAGTATTACTCTCATCTGACCAAAGCATCTTGTTCCAAATATTTAAGGTATCTCCAACAACCTTAAAAGGGACAAATTACTTTTTTTTTGTTATAGGTTTTAGGGTTCTGTCACTCTTTCAGAACTATTACAGCTGGTTGCACCCCTGAAATTCTAGGTGCATTATGCAAATTTAAAAGGTAAATGTCATTTTATTTATTTTCCAGGCATACCCTTAAAAATACCTACCTCTAGTTACAGCAGTTCCCTCTATAAGCTCTATTAGTAACTTTGTGAGACAATGATTCAGATCGAATTATATGCTCCGCCCTCTGCTCATAATCACTCATCACATCCACCTGTTCCTGCTGCTATTTAAGCCTCTGGACCCCAGATTTTGGTGCCAGATTATTCAAGCTTCTTAGCATGCCTATCTCTAGCGTTCACCGTGTTTATTTCTACCGGTTCCTGATCTGTTTCTGCCCTCAGACCCCGTTTGCTCTGTTTGCCTCTTCTGTGTTTTCTGCACTGTTGCCTGGATTCTGCCTGCTGCCGACCTTGGACCTGTCTTCTGACCACAGCTTGGTTTGGCTGTGAAGGACGCTGCTCCTCTTCTCTCCTGGATCTCTGGTGCCGGCTCAGTAAAAACAAAAGGAGTGCCGCTTCTCTGGACAACACTTCTTCTGGGCACATACTGAACTTTGCCAGGTTGGTGGCTTTCGTGCTCATTATTATCCATCGCTTCAGTTTCGAGGTCACTGACCTGAGCCACTACTCTTGCAAAGTTTCCAATGAGCCTGCTGCAGCAGATGTGCAGCCGGACACTATTTCAATAAACTCTCTTTTGAATATATCACTGCTTAGCCTGAATTCTGGATCCTAAGTTCTGAGCCTTCTACCAATTGTCTAGGGTAGGGGTAACCAATTAAAATCAGGGTCTGAATAAAGAAAATTAACAACCAGTCGAGGTCTGGAGACATTTTTAATTATAATCCGTTACTTTAAACAACATTTAACACTGAAATAAGATGCAGGTGTTTATGCATCCATGTTATACGTTGACTTTTTAAATGAAAAATGTATAAAGATAGAGACATAAAAAAAGAGACATAAAAATAGAACATTTTTCCATTTTAAAATCTAAATAGTTTTTAAAGTAAAGAACAACAATCTTTCAGTTTGGTATATAGACAATTTCCTGACATATTTTTAATCAAAAACCTGAACTCACTGTTTTTTTTCTTTCTTTTTATGGCTTAATGAGAGAGGTGGAATTTAGGCTGACCTGCAACGCTTTCAAACTGGGTCTGAATGGGGACAAAGCCATTCTCAAGCACATATCAAGATGCTCATTTTGATCCTGGGTCGATATTTATTTTTGATTATGTTCATGGTGGAGAATCCTCCTTCACAGCAGTAGGTTGAGCCAAACATACTGTACTCAAAATGTGCAGGGTCATTTTTAAGCACACCATTTCACTTTTCTTTCACCAGTTCACCGCGGTTCTTTAAGCAATCCACACTTTCTCTGCTCTCTTTCTCTCATCATCTTCTCCTTCTTTCCCACTGCCCGGATTGCCACAGGTTTGCCTGCCTTGAAGCTGCAGCCCTGACTGATACAGCTTGTTGGCTAATTTTTATCACCTGTAGCCTGGTCCTGGACGCTTTAAAAGGCTTTACAGTACAAACAGGAGAAGCGGTGCAAGTGAAGTTAGATACTGTTGTTGGACAACATGCATTAATTTCTAAATGTTTTAAATCAGGTCAGGTCCGGATTAGCCAGCAAGTGGGTCTGGATCTGGACTGAAGTCCCCTAATCCGTGACCTCTAGTCTAGTGTGACCAAAAGGGCCAAATTTGGGGTACAGCAACAGTAAATATTTGGAAAACTTTCATCCAAAAGGAAAATGTGAAAATGGCTGGAAACTGATGTTCAATGGAACAACTGAGTCTTAGTCAGACCCAACAGCTAAATAAGTGGAGCATCCTACACAACCGGGAAGGATGCAGGAAGTGGTTTCTGAAAGGTAAGTTAGTAGCCTATCCCACAGGGCCACCATAGAGGTTGTCAGATGTTATAAGCCATGTTTCGTCAGTGATAAACTGTCCTGTTATACTTTCCCAATTTCCTGCAATCAAGGACTTTTATGCTTTTACAAATGTTGGTTTCCAAAGATACTTCCCAAGACTCTTTTGAAACAGCTAATTTACCAGACAGCAACAAAACATTCACCTTTTGAAAAATACAGCTGTACAGCAAGTTTCTTGAAGCAATAGAGATCCCAATGGAAGTACAAACATGTGAAAAAGGTTTATTTTGCATAATAGGTTCCTATATATAAATCTATCATTGTTTTTCCAACGATAACTTTGTTCTTGCCACTTTTTAATGAAAAGTCAAATCGGTGGAGTGTACGATAAGTAGTTGATCCAACGAAGGCATTTCCATAGAGTTACCTTGGTTTTATTGGCTGCTTCTGTGATTAATGCTCCTTGTATGGCCTGATTGATGGATATGTCTCTGTATATTTTCTGGATTGCTTGTTCATTTCTAAAATGATAGATTTAACCGAAAACTGTGTGATATTTAAGGGTTGGGAGATTTTATTTCTGTAACTTAACATTCTTTAAACCCCAGGGCCGCTGGAAGTCATTTTGATCAGGGGGTGCTGTGAATTATTTTTTTCTTTTTTTTGGACAAAAGATCTATGAGCCTGTAGACTAATTCAAAATACAATAAATAAATAGATGAGATTCATTACTTTATTGTCATATACACTTCAGTGCACGCAACCAAGGTCTGTAACACACAGGAATCATTAATCACATTAATTATTAATCAGTTCTCAGGTGACTAAATGTGCTATTAATTAAACGTCACAATAAAACAATTTTCAGTGGCTTTACACCAATTTGAAAAGCTGGCAATCACTAATTTGTAGTCTTTCTTAATTTATTCTCTAGGTATTACTTTTTTCTCTTCCACATAATGCAGCCACTGTTATCTGGTAAACCAAGCTGGTGCCACAGAACGTAAGAAAGTTTCATTACCTCAACACTGTGCAGGACATTTTAAACTGGATGTTGGTTGGAAGGGCTTGTCTAATACAATCACGCTAGGTTAGGCTGCGGGTGCTGGAACTGTGCCTGCCATTTCAACTGCCATAAGATGTGCGTCGACAGTCTCCTCACTCTGGATGCTCTCCGTTCTTGGTGTTGAGGTACTAGTGTCCTTCTTCACTAGTGGTGGTTTACCAAAGACATCCGAAATAGGTTTCTGTCATTAGACTATCTAAATTTACTAGTCTGTATAGACGAAATCTTCACAAAGGGTGAAAATGACCTACCACCTAAGGATCAAGTCCAAATACCTGAAACGACATTAGGGAAAGTGGCTTGATTACACAAACCGGAAAGGACTTAACCTCAATAAGACTGGAACGATAGACAAATCCATATAAGAAGACCTGTGCAACCCCCACATCCCCTAAACATGGACTCTGTTATACCTTTGTTGTATTTTTGTTTAGCCTTCTCTTTTCACTTTTCTTTTTTTGTTTTTTTCCATGCAATTTGGAAAATACAAAAAAAGTACAATATTTTCATGACTATAAGGCGCATATAAACGTCTTTTTTTTTCCTCAAAATGTGCGGCGAACCCTATAGTGCAGTGCACCCTATGTGTTACTGCGGATGTTGTTGAGACCCCCATGAGAACGTTAAAGGGGAAAGTGTGGGCGTGGATTGTGTATAAAAGAACAGGTATGTGCTTTATGCAGATCATTGTTGTCTTAACAACCCTGAAAATGGCAAAGAGACACGCCTATGAAGCACAGTTTAAACTGAAGGCTATCAGCTACGCAGAGGAACATGGAAATCGAGCAGCCTTGAGAATTCAAGATTAATGAATCAATGGTTCGCAAGTGGAGGAAGATGGAAAACGAACTCCGACAGGTGAAGAAGACGCAGCTGAGTTTCGGCGGACATAAGGCGAGGTCCAGCCAAGCCACATCACCAACAGGGACGAGGTGCCGCTCACTTTCAACATCCCGGTGAATCACATGGTGGAGAAGAAGGGGACCAGCACGGTAGCGATACACACAAAGGGGTATGAAAAGGTGTCGTTTACTGTTGTGCTTGGCTGCCACGCAAATGGACAGAAACTGCCGCCTATGGTGATTTTTAAGAGAAAGACTTTGCCTAAAGAGACTTTTCCAGCTGGAGTCATTATTAAGGCAAATCAAAAGGGCTGGATGGATGAGGAGATAATGAAAGCGTGGCTGAGGGAGATGTATGTAAGGAGACCAGGTGGATTTTCCCACGGATCACCATCACTGTTAATCTGTGACTCCATGCATGCCCATCTCAGAGCCGATGTGAAAAACATGGTGAAACAAATGAATGCTGTGCTTGCTGTTATTCCAGGAGGTCTGACAAAGGAACTTCAACTGCTCGACATCTGTGTGACCCGGCCATTCAAAGTAAGGCTGCGAGCGGCGTTTGCGGATGGATTGTTGATGCTTGGACTAACGTGTCTGCTGGCACTGTTGTTCGAGCCTTCACAAAAGCCGGCATCATTTCCGAGGAGCCGCCCGGCACGGAAAGTGACTCTGACAGCGAAGAAGGGGAAATTGGCATGTCTTAGAACAGGTACTTCGATGGGTTTGATTAATACTTTGTAATAAATACATGAATAAAGCACAATCATACTCAGTTTTGCTCCCGCTCTATTTTTAAATACGCAGTAGAGGTATTTAAATGTAGTAGATGACATGTACCTGTATATAAAACCCGCGCCCTATAATCCGGTTCGCCTTATGTGTGTGTTAAATACAGTAATGGCACACATAACTGAGACTGCGCCTTTTAGTACGGTGCGCCTTATGGTCGTGAAAATACGGTACAAAACAACATGCACTAGTCTGCTGCCGCGAGCCGGATACCTCATTGACCACTAGCTTTCTTGACGTTGGTGAACTTGGTGAACTTGTATTAATTAGGCCTCAAAATAATTTTACTTAAATCCAAACACACGTAATAGTAAAATAAAAAAAACCAAAAATTTAATAATTTTAAATGGGCAAAAGTTTTAAAAACGTTTAAAAAAGTCTATCTCTCACCACTAGGGGGTGCTGCAGCACCCCAACTTTCCGCGGCCATGTTAAACCCCACCTCTGTTTGTTCACTACTGGTATCTAACAAAACTCAGAGGCCTTCACCCAGCAGCTGCGTTTATACTGAGAATAAATTACTCACTGATGAACACTGGGGTGATAGGGGCAGTATGAGCATCTACAATTTTCAAGCTTTAATTTTTAACATCAAGCACCAGTGTGCTCTGCCCTTCCGACAGTAAATATATGTTGCTTTGTGTCGGTCTATCATATGAATTAATAATAAAATACACGTTTGTAGTTGTATTCGCCTGCACACGCCTCACTGAAAAGATTATTGGAACAACCTCCTTCACTACAGATGGTTATCATTTGCAATTGACTGATACTTTTAAATGATTAACTGTTCCAATTTCAAACTAAAGAAAAGAAATGCTGAAAATGTGGTGCACAACTCTCCCCCCCCATAGATGTAGTGAAACTTTAAGATTTACTATAAGAGAGCGTGAGCATGTGGTCTGGGATGTAAGGACAGATTTTAGATAAAAGCCAGATGGAAGCAAATAAACTTGCTCTCTTTCTGAGTCTACTCTCTGCTATTTCAGGATGGGGGGGGTCTGACTTGGCAAGTGTAAATACACAGCCTAGTATAAGCATTTGGTCTTTCTACTTAAAGGGGAGGTATAGGGTCTGGAATATGTTCAGCAGGGTGACCCACTTTTCTTTGCATCTGGACCTCATAAGTTCCCTCCTCAACAGCAATGGGAAGAAAGTCTAAACTCTAACATCTCTATCCTACTCTGACTTTTAAACTTGACATTTGCATTTTTTGGAGTTTCCTTTACAATCATTGTCCCCACCTTTAGAAGATGGTGCATGGATTAGAATGTATAGATATTTATAGTTATCATATTGAGAGGAGCTTATTTTCGGCACCCAAACTTGGAGATCTCCCTCTTATGAGGAACATTTTTTTAATAAGAACTGCTCCTATGGGGAGAATGAAAAAGTGTGGAAACATTTTTTGCACCTGTGCTCATTGTTCTGGTATAAAAGGCAAAAAGTTATAGGCATATGTTTAAACCAATGTCAAAACTGTGTTCTTCCTTCTTATTTTGCTCTCTTTAAGGTCACAGCAGTAGATTGAACTTGTTACAACTTGATACTGAAAGTCAGTCAGAGCTGCAGATGAAAAGCTTTCTGGTTCTCACAACACATAAAAAAACATCCAGGAAATTGTTTTGTACTAGCTTTATTTTCAGTCTGACGTACTGATTTATGTTTTTTTGTCTTTGATACCAAACGGGGTCATTTAAGAGGAGAATTTCCTGAGGTTGTAAGTCTCAATGCCATACAGTCATTTATGGAATAAGGGTAATAAAACACAGACCCTGTATATGATTGAAGTCCCAGTAATACTACTGTATAGTATCCCTATATTGTCACAAAACCTACACAGTCTGAAAGTGGGCATTATATTCTTCAGATTGTTATTGTTTATTTTCTGCTCCAAATCATTTATATTATATATCAACAAGCTTTCCAGTTTCTCTTATAGCTTGGATCAATGTGTTAAACCATGAATACAAACACACAAAAAGTTCCAGAAATAATGCTTTAAAATCAATTTATTTATATACTGTTTCACCAACTCACAACAGATCTCATCTGAGGAAATACAAGAGATTGCATCAACTCACTGACATGCATCATTCACTCTTCTTGGATAGGCTTAGAGCCATGGTTGGCTAGCACTATCCTTGCATATTCTGAAGGGTCACTTTATCCGGTACTGTATGCCTGTACAACAAGGGCCTTGTCTTCAAAGAGGGAGTGTTGCAAGTGATCTTAAAAAGATTGCTGTGCAAATGTTAAGATGTTGGTTGCATCCATTAAAAAGAGCTGTTTTTGTGATAATGGCAATCTGTGACTGGCTATAAAAGGAAAAGGAGGTTCTAAGCCAATGGTTTTCAAACTTGGTCCTCGGGACCTTCTGTCCTGCAAGATTTAGATGGGCCTCTGCTCCAGCAAACCTTCATTAAATTATTGCACTAGATTCTTAGCAGCCACCACGGGCTGCAGGGGCCTGTTAATCATCCATTTACTTAAGTCAGGTGTATGGAGGCGGGGAAATACCTAAAATACTAAATAACCAAAGTTCTTGTTCTACCTTAAACCAACTCCTTAACAGCAGCTTGATCCGATAAAATTCGAAACCTTTTTTGGTTTAAGTGCATGAAGATCAGCTTCCATCCTGCTGCCTTCATTTATGTAAGCCTGTATAGACATTCTTCCTTGAATAGTATTACTCTACAATGTTTATTTTTTGACAGTGTGCAAAGGTTTTAAGATGAGCACAGAATTTCTCTCTATCTTCTGTCATTGTACTGTGCCTCATTTGTGGCCACAATGTCTGCAGAAATGTTTGCATGTCAAGTTTGCACCTGACTCAAAGAAGTCCTAAAAAAGATGCCAAATCAGTGGTCAAAGGAGAGTTTTATATTTGGAAGATCGCTTTGCATTTGGTAAATGTTTACATTGCATATACTCCATTCATGAATTTGCGCGGCTTGTTCATTAGAAAAGATGCAGTGTGTGCAAAAAAAGGTTTGCACACACTGTATGAGCAATTGTAACTCAAATTGCTTCTTTAACAATCCTCTCTGTGTGTAAAAACAAGCTTGCAAAAGTTTGAAGACCCCAAAACCTTCTTAAGATCAAGCCTTAAGTTTAAAAAGCGTGAGATTTGTAGTTTAAGTTAAACTGACAAAATTCTTTTTTTTTCAGATGAGCCAAGTAAGATAGTATGCTGCCAGATACCAAGACAAAGAAGACAAAAATAGTTTTGATTACAACCAGTGTATGCAGAATTCCTTCTCTAAATGCTCAACATGTTGACATCAAAGGAGACGTAAAGAAACAAAGATTCAACCCCATCCAATGGGAGCGAAAAACCGAAACGACCCAAGCAGACCATGTTTGGACAATAAAGGATTGATAAAATGAAGCCCACTCCATTGACTGGCATTGTTAGGATTAGGATAAGCAATATTGCGTATGAACCTTTTCTGCCTTAAATGATCAGTTTGGGGTGCCACTGCTGGTATAATGATATGGGGCCTATTTTCTGCACACTTTCGGAAACTCATTACTAAATAAGCCTTGTTAAAATACTATATCCTTGTTGCTGTATTGTTGCTGACAATGTCCAAATCTATTAGACCATTCCATATCTATGAATAGCATTTGAATGCACCACATAGTATACCTCCAATCATCTTAAACTGGGAATGTAAAAAATGGGTTCTATGTTCCACAATGACCAAATCTCAATCCAATTAGGGATCTTTGGAATGTGGTGGAATGGGAGATTCCCATTATAGCTGTGCAGATGGGACATCTAAAGTAGCTGAATAATTATTTAGCATCAATAATGACCAATATCTCTCAGAAACATCTTTTCAATTTTATGCAATGGTGAAAAATGAAAGTTTCCAAGGCAAAAGGGGACAAATCCAACATTAAAAGGTGTGGGAAACAAAGCGGATGAGAAGTACATTATCAGATCAATCCAATGCAATCGCGTAGAAAATTTTTTATTGAATTATGCACATTTAATTCTGCTTAAATCAGCTGAAGGCAAGCTATTGTTCTGGATGGACTGGAAATCTGCTTTAAGGAACAAAAGGTTCCAGAAGGCTTTAAATGCCTGGATTGTCTTGAGACAGTATCTTATTGAGTCAATGACATTAAAAACACACAGAAACACAACTGGATTATATTGTAGCTTCTGATGAATTGTCTTTGTTCTCCAACCCTCACAGAAGCAATAAATGTTCACCCCAGAATGAATACATCATGTTTCTTTAGAGACAGTGTTCCAATACCATAGAGGGTCTCGGGGGAGCAACAGGAACATTAGCCTGATGTATTTGTTTCTCTATTAGTATTGATCCATGTTTAGTGTCAATTCAGGCACTTGGGAGAAATGATCCAGCACAGGCTTTTGGGAACACAGGGAACACAATCAGTCCGTGCATTCAAGGACATCGAGAACAATTAAACCTTTGCATCCATGGCTGCTTTGGCACAGGAGCGAAATGGTCGTAGAAAACTGTGGTGCAGAGCATCTGCCAACACAACAACTAAGCTGTGAGACATGCCAAAACCTTTCCTCTATAAACACACCTCCTCTCCTCCTCCTCCCCTGCCTCCTCCTAACCCCCCCACCCCCGTAGCCGAAAGCCAGAGCTGACTGATAAGCAGGCAGCCAGAGACGGACTAATCCTCCCACAGTGAGAGACGTTTCGGATGGCGTGTGATGGAAATCAAACTGAACTGACAGATGAAGGCAGAATGAGCCAGGACTAGAGGAAGGCAGAGGTTGGTAGAACTGAAGCAAGGATACAGATTAGCGAAAGGTGAGGACAAAATGCCATCGCTCTTTAAATGAAAAGAGAGTTACTGTAGTTCTACATTTTTTTTTATTTAATCGTCTCCCTTCTCTTCACATCCTGCCATCCTTTTTTTTTTTTGCTTTTCGATACATGTTCAAGCAATCCTCCCTGCCAGTTTGCCAAATCAGCCATCTCCCCATCATTCCCACCCATCCTCTCATGCCTTGCCTCCTCCTGCTCCTCCAGCCCCCCCTCCTCATCTCTCTCCTCCTTTCTCAGTCTCTCTCTCCTCGTCTGAATGAGGCGGATGTAGGTCAGCGCGTCTGGAGCCTGTCTGGAGCTGCAGAGAGCATCAGAGCTATCTCTGCCGTAGTGCCAGAGCTAAGGACGACTCTCCCTGGGCTATCAGAGGACAGGAATCGGCGGTGACTGACCTGACATGCCCTACAGATGGATCCAGCAGCCACAGGCGAATGGGGGTGGGAGGTCATGCGGGGAGGTTGAATGTTTACTTTTGAGAGGCTGAGCCAGTATATGTTATTTGCATGTTTGCTGCTGATGCAAATGAGTGAGATGGAGCGGCAGAGTGAGGTAAAATACAGAGCCGTTTCGAGGGGAGATAGGCATTAAAAACTGTCGCTCTATCTTCACTCTAAGAGGTTTTAAAGTAAATGTTTAAGTAATTCTATCGTTGGATCGCCCCTTCTAACACATGCACTTTTCATTCCCTGCTTGCCAACCCTTCAACCCTGCACTACATTTACAATCTAACCTAATCATCACGAAGTATTACGTTTCTTTACCAGACCCGGTTACATCTGCAGCCGCTGCCATTTTTTTGCAAAAAAGACTAAACTCGGCGACCCTTCCAAATCCAAACTCCAGGAAGGAAAAATGCCGCGTTAAGCTCTTTTGTCTCAGACATTATTTCCTTTGGCGTGTTCCTCTGTCCAGGTCCTTTCTCGGTGGATGTCCTACACCCCAAACGGCTGAACATCCACAGTATCCTCCTGCATCCTCCGCAGACATAAAGGAAAAGCGTAAAGCTTCGGTGAAGACTTCTGTGTTTCCAGTCCCTGCTCCTTCTCCCTTCTCTGGCTTTTAGACAATGCCCACAAAAAAGAACAATGTTTCAGAGTGCAGCTGCTGCGAGGCTGGATGATTGGAGTGTGTGTTGTGAGCGAGTTTCCGTGTGTCTGTCAATGCTCTCTATTTGTCTCTACAGCATCTAAGGATCTTGTGGTGGTCCTTCTGTACTTCAGTGACTATGTGTGCAACCCACAACTTTCAGAGTGTGTTAATGCGTTTGCGTGCCTCGGCGTGACATTGCAACCGTGTGACCTGCTGCGTCAGAATCCATCGCAACAAATTTTAGGGGGAATTCCTGGGGCGTGGCGTCGTGGGACCGGCCACGCCTTGTCCACTTATCCGTATCTGACTCAATTTGCCACTATCGTCATTTAACTCTCTTGATACCTTGTAAAAAAGGAGCAAGAGCTACTTTGAGTTCTTGTTTATGCTTTATCTCTTGTCTGATTCCTTTTCCTGCTCTTTGCCCGACTTGTTGAATTCAATGACGCTTTGTTTTTCTCTTCATTTTATTATATTTTTCTTTCATTTTAGGGAGAAAAGAAGGAACTGACCCCAAGAAAAAGGAAGGGAAGGACAGAGGAATGCTGGAACATTTTCTTAATATGGAGTAAGAGTTTAAAAACTCTTCAGATTCACAGAAAATTCAAAAAAACATTTCAAGTGATTAAACTGCAGATGTCTATTAGTTTCCTGTTTGCAGTATAGGGTTCCTATTATCTCAAATAGCTGTTAAAGAGGGAAGCAAGAAAATTCTCTAATGTCTTTATCCTTTTGTATTACCTCAAATGAGGTGAAATCCAAAAGGAACATGAGGAAGTGTTACTGTACGTCTGGTTGCAGATTAAAATAGCTCTTTGTTGTTACTGTTGTATAAGGGCCGGACAGCAGTAGGTGGGTGATATGGTGAGATAGCCACCTGTACTGTCTGCCACATCCACACAAAACACAGAGGGGACAGACTGCCTTGGGATGAGTCACACACACGTGTGAGTGTGTATGCAAATCAGTGCTTAGTCGTCAGGTTTTCTGTTTAACTGCAGGGGGGAGGAAACTTCCCATTGGTTTTTAAACTCTTCCATCGCTGGAAAAAGTCCAAGTCAGTTAAGGCCAAACGTACACGAGAGGCACAAAGGGGCTTATTGTGCATAACCTCCCGGGATGACGAGCGAGCAGGTCAGGGAGGCGCGTCATTCTGAGGCAGTTAAAAAGACAAGTCCATAGTAATGAGAACCTCCGCTCACTGACATGCAGTCTCTTTTCTCCCTCGTTCTTCAGACTCCTAATCTCATAACTCACGTTTTACGATACGCTGTGATGACTCCCTCGCCTGTTTTTTTTTTTTCCCCCTCTGCTCCCAGCACAGTCATGAAGGCCTGAATTATTATAAAACTCCCCGTGTAGAAACACATGCTGCTTTCTCATTAGGCACTCAGGTTCCTTGAGGGTCAACCACATATTAGGACATTCATGTTTATGTTTTATTAAAGAAAATGCATATTAAATATTTTAAACAAACAACTTTGACTCTCTTCTTATCAAAGTGACAAACTGTAGAGCATAGTTAGCAATGTCTGGAGCACTATTTTTGGAAAATCTCAAGTGAAGCAGAAAGCAGTTACTGTATCTTTCTTTATAATAAATCCAGATTATTTAGTCTCGAATGGTAGACCTAACAACCAGTGTAGGACTCTTTCAAAATAACTAAAAACACCCTAGCTTTTAAATAAATAGTATTTGATGAACGTTTTGCTACTGTTATCACTTTTTATTAGGTTATTTAACACACAGCTTATGATTACTCTCATGTGCATGGAGTAGTTAATACTTAAAAAAACATCTTCCTGCAAAGTTCTAAAAGTTCTAAAAATTACACATAAAAGCAGGCAGAGTTAATGTTATAGGTGGATAGTAACCAGATACATTTACTCAGTCACTTCAGTAACTTTTTGATAAAAGTACACGTTTAGGAATAGTTTTAATGCACCATTACTTTTACTTGTAGTGAATAATATCCATATAAGACATCGCTACACTTACATACATATACTTCAGTATTAATTTTATTTATTAGCTTGTATAAATAAAAAAATTGCTCTAGACAAAGACATACAGTTAATGTTTATGTTAAAAATAGTTTTTTTTTTGTTTTTTGAACACAAGCTTACTTGGACCTACATTTGGGGGTCAAGCTAATATACAATAAGGAATTAATATTGTCACTGGAGGTAATTGTTTTATCATTTTTATACTAAAAAGTGTTTCTTTTGCCAAGAACAGCTATTTTCCAATTACATTACATTGCCCATTACTTTTAATTATCTTACTATAGAATTTCTTACATAATTTTAAATATCAGATACTATTATTCATTAAGTCTTTACTCTTACCTGACTAATTTCTTTGATGGCTAATTTTTAATATTTCCTCAGTAAAAATATCACAAAATAGTGTTAGTCATACATGAGTGCAATTTTGGGTACTCTATCTACCTCTTGGTAATCGATTTTAGATCTTAATTTTTTCCAGAAATTCAAATATTCAAACAGGAAAAGCATTGATGGTGCAACATTTTCTCCCTTCGTTTTCCAGCCTCTTCTAAAAACTGCCCGATACAAACATGTTGCGGTATAAAGGTTCATTTATTTTGAAATTTGAGTTTTAAGACCCTAATACACTGAGTTTAACGCTTATCTTTTGCCTTAAAGACCATTTAATCTGGACACATGCTAAATAAAGACACCAATCAATACATCCAATTCCATTCATTTTATTTATATAACACAAATTAACAACAGATGTTACTTGAAAGCATTTTACAGAGACATTATTGTCAGATTAGAGAGGTTGCTTATTTAAACGTCTATCTGAGGATCATTGAGTCAATGATTTTGTAGGATATGTTGCTTATAACTTTGTAATAGGATCTCACTTTAAAAGTCTAAAAAACTTTTTATCATTTAATGTAATAGTATTATATATATGTATACTAATAGTATATAATAATGTACTATAATAGGCTCTACAGTTGCATAAATGGTGCTGTCAGAAAATTCCCAATCATTTCAATGCCCCAGTCACCATCACCTCCACTCCTACAGACAAAAATCCTAAACACAACCTCGTCAACTCCGCTCCCGCTGATCTGACCCTATTGGCGCCACACGCTCTCCAGAAGCAGCCTCCCGCATAGTGACACCGTTCCCTTAGGCATCAACAGAGCGCAGACAAAGGAGGAGGTGTGTTTGAGGTAAACACATAGCTCAAATGGAGCGAAGGGGCCGGACTGGCGGGGTCTGCGGGGCTCTCCTACAGCAGCAGTAGCAGTGCATCTGCTGGTGGAAAGCTACCTGACAGCTGCTTCTCACACATCAGATAAGATTACAGGTATAGCCGGTACACCTGTTTAAACAAACCGTCGTCCAAGAACGCCACTATGTGTGTGTGTGTGTTTGTTAGGAAGAATATAGAGATAACAGCCTAATCCAGCAGCAGGTGCACACACCTAAAGCCTCCAAATATATCAGGCAATTAAGTTCATCATTATCAATGTGTTTGATTTATGTGATCAAAAGGTTGATTGTGCATTTAAAAAAATAAAGCTAAACCCTGATGCAGAGCTGAGTTCAAGAGAGCATGTTTCTTCTAGTTTTTGCTGCTGCAAAGCTTGGAGGACTGTCTGTCAGTGATGTTGCAGGATCAGAGCTGGGCTTGCAGAGAAGCAGCCGATCACAAGACGGAGATGTTAACACACAAGCTCAAACGTACATTCATTCACACACAGGCTGTTAATGCCTGATCCATTTGGCTCTAGCCTGACATCTAGCGACTCAGGCTGTAATGGGATCTTACATGATACTGGCATGTGAACATAAAGAGAGGAGCTGAAAGCTGCCGTGTTTTTCTTCTCTACTTAAACTGTAATGATCAGCTTCCATATACCTGGTACACCACAGTGCGCTGACATATGAGGAGTAAAAAAAAAAACAAGCCAAAGCCACACTCCCCTGCCTACATTGCCACCTGTGATGTCACTGTGCACGCCACCAGTGTCGTAATGGTTTGTAAAATAACACGTTGGGCGGCTTGCGTTAGGGTGGGCTCGCCCCGCGCTGCAAACACTGCTGCAGCCTCACTGACACAACATGTTGTGGCCTCCTCTTTTGTGTTTTCTCAGCATTTTTTCAGCCACCGTGCATGAGACACAAACTAATTTTAGCCGGCCTTCACCCACGTGAAGCTAATGTGGGTCTAAGTATAGCTCTGTGGAGTGCAGAAGAGGACAATCATGTTACACTTTATAGAAGGGATATTTGTATTATCTTATTAAGTTTTTTTTTTTGTTTTAATCAAGCATATGTCTTTTTATATGTTTTCACATGGAATTTAAATGCAATGGTGACTGACTCTCTAAAAACACTTACATTCATTGAGAGCTTTAAGGAGCCTCTGAGGGTTACATGTGTTTACAAAAACCTGAAAACTTGCAGTTTACAACACTTCCTTTTTGGAGGAAGAACTTAAGTGCAACCTAACTTTGATTGGTTTAACCCTAGTGATAATGCTAAGATAAAAAACTGTAAGAAACAGGAACACTGAGGGAGTTGTTGCCAAGGAACTTCAAATCCAAGCTGTCATCAGGAATATGTTTACCTGCAACCGTAGTGATTCATCTTTAGATTATTTCTCATATCAAAACAGACATTTTATTTTTGCTTGTTTTGAACATGGAGGACAAATTAGATTACTTAATGAAAGAAAACATAAAATAAACTTATGACTCAGCAAAACAATTGTTTTGTTTTAATGGAGCAGAACCCTAAAAGTTGCACAAGAGCCAATTACACTACAGTGCCATCAGGGGTACTACCTCTAACTGACCCAAATGTAATTACAATTATTTAGGGGAAGTTTAGGAAGATTGCTAAAGTTTAATGTTGCCTCGAAAGAAACAACTTCCGATCCTGATCATTAGATTTACAGTTGGTGTGCATTACATGCAACCTTCATCTTAGACATAAGCAGCAGAAACGTTTAGTTACAAATAGACCATAATTCTGATAAAATGATGAACAAATTTTATTCCACCTTTTAAACAGGTGTCTCCTTATCGATCAGGTGTTTTGGGTTTTATATGAGTGTGAGCTTTTAGGTTCTAAATATAAAGAAAAATATGATTCTGGAGAGAACATTTTGAAATGTATGCTATGATCCAGTTTGTTAAGACTTTTTGATTGAGCAGAATTCCTTTACTTCTATTTAAAAGTGTATAAAAAAGGGGTTTTAAGTTTCCCGTTGTGTAAAATGTAGGTCAATGTGAGGCAAAATCAATATAACATTAGGAATTTTTGGAGTTTGAATGAAATAAAAAAAAGAGTACCTGTTAACTTCAAAGGTTTTGCAAAAATTACTTTAATATTTGTGCCCTCCTAATTAAACCTACGCATCTTAAGATACACTTTGTCAGCCCAAAAAAGTGGAGAAACATTTTAATAATTAAGCCAGTTCTTTTTTTAGGTGATACTGTATGATGTCAATAAAACAAATCAAAGCATTTCCGCTTAAGCATCATATTTGCAGGACAGTTACACTTATCTTAGAGACTGGGCTATAAGGTCATCCTTTTAACCTAGGTGCATTATATTTACCTAAGAATTCAACTGTTTAAAACATCTCCATTAATTATGGGCTTTTACCTCTTTTATAACTTCTAAAATACAGTATTTTAAACTACCCTAAATGAATTATTAAAATTCTTATCCATCCAGTTTATCTTTGGGTCACCCAAACCTTGCGGCCCTGGGCTACCGCCCCACTGAGGGCTTTCTAAGGTCTGGCCCAGGGAGTCCATCACTTATCAACTTATGCTGGCTAAACAGTTAAAATGTTTTTGAATTTACCTTCTTTTGTTCAATCCATGCTTTTTAAAATGTATTTATTAGACAATTACACTTAAAATAATATAAATAATGAATTGGTGGATCAAACTTTTGACAAATATTCATCAATTCTGACAGCCTGTGATTTTGGTGTACAATGTGTTCCTTCAGAGAGCACAAACATATAGATCGAAACGCACAGAGTCTGACTTGGTTCTTTCTTCCAGAGGAGTCTGACAGGAATGAGGTCAGACACACGGATCCTCATTGCACATTATTATTATTACCCCGTTTTTTTATTCAGCCAATGGGAGACTGGCTGGGAGTGGCTCCAATAAAAAAAGCAGGATAGAGACAGGCGCCGATTGGTTCCTGCGCCTCGCAAGGAGGGTATAAAAAAACGAGGTCGGCGTTGTTGTGTTTACAGTAATATCACAGTGCGCACGGGAAACAGGGAGACTATGAGAAAGCGCAGCTGCTTCATTCAACCACATGGTTCCTCAACCGCACAGACAAGCTGCGCTGCAGACAGCCAGGCTCACATAGGGGACTCGCAACGGCGTCTTTTAAGCCTCGCAGGGAGAATTTTCAGCCGCACAGGCAGTTGAAAGCTGATCTCCGAGGCGCACCTGTTAAAGTTTAAAGACTGAAAGTCTCTTAAAACGGACTGAACTCAAGAAGAGACACAGAGGAAACTTGGATGAACTTTTAGATCTTTAGATTTGCTTCAAACTAATATAAGTGAGGAGCATCTTTTTTTCCCTTCCCCACGTTTAAACTTTTTCAGTGACTGAACGCGTTCAGATCCCTTTGGAAGGGGAGATGGTGCAGCACATGAGTCAAACAGAGAGCACCCACGCTCACTCTCCCGGTGGGGACTCCATGGACATGGGGGAAATGGACCTGGAGATGGACGCCTCTCCGGTCCCGGAGGGATCCCCCTCCTCCAGGGAGCGCAGCGACCTGGCGTGGTGCAAAACCCCGACGGGTCACATCAAGAGACCCATGAACGCGTTCATGGTGTGGTCTCAGATCGAGAGGAGGAAGATTATGGAGCAGTCTCCGGACATGCACAATGCCGAGATCTCCAAGCGGCTGGGGAAGCGCTGGAAGCTGCTGAAGGACACAGACAAGATCCCATTCATCCGCGAGGCGGAGAGACTCCGGCTTAAGCACATGGCCGACTACCCGGACTATAAGTACCGACCCAGGAAGAAGGTCAAGTCCGGTAGCGCAGCTGGAAAGCAGGCGGAGCGCGCAGAGAAGAGCGGGGAGCGCAGCGCCAAAGCCGGCGGTGGTAAGAGGAGCCCCGCGTCCAAGTCAGTGAGCCGGACGCTGAAACAGGGGAGCAACAAGAGCGCTCCGGGACAAGAATACGCATCCAGCCTCTTCAAATCCAGGTCAGCATCCGGGGCCAGGCAGATCCCGGAGAAGCGCCCAGGAGAGGCGAGGCGCACCCACGTGTTCGGCGGGACAGGCAGCCTGGAGAGCGGGCCTCCCTCCGTGGGCGTCCCGGCCAGTCCCACCCTGAGCAGCTCAGCCGAGTCCAATGACCCGCTAAGCCTGTACGAGGAGCACAGCCCGGGCTCCACGGCGCGCCTCAGGTACGCCCGCGCCTCCTCTCCGACACCGTCAGCTTCCCACTCCTCATCCTCCGTCTCCTCCGCATCATCGGACGAGGAATTTGAAGATGAGCGGCTCGATCTGAACCAGAGCCCCGGCTTTGAGAGCGCGCCCCTGGGCGGCATGGGCTTCTCCGACGCGGAGCTGGACCGGGACTTAGATTGGGGATTTGGGGAGTGCGGGGCAGGATCTCACTTCGACTTCTCCGACTACTGCACTCCGGAGGTCAGCGAGATGATCTCGGGAGAGTGGCTGGAGTCCACCATCTCCAACTTGGTGTTCACCTACTGAATCAGCCCCTCTCCCGCGTATGAACTCTTCTATCCCTTACCAAGACAAGCCTGTGCGTCTAGACCAGAAGATTTCCGCAATTTTTTCACTTAAAATAAACGAGAGTGAATAAAAAGGAAAGAAAAGGGGGTGGCCTGTGTGCGCAGTGAAGCACCAGGTATGCGCCGCTCAGACTTGGACAGCGCTCCTTGCGCTTGACGAGAGGAAATGCTTAGTTTGCATTTGGACAAGAAGTGGAGGAGGTATGGAATGTCAAACGTGCCACAATTCAAAAAATAAATAAGTTGCTAAATGAAAATCTCTATGTTATAATTAAAAATTAATTAAATTAACTAAAAAACACACTTCTATAATTATTAAAATGTTAAAAAATATATGAATTTACAGATGTCGATGTATAAAATCATTACCATCTATTCCCTGCACATCGCGGTGTAATTTAAAAATGTGTATAATTTCTCGAGTTAAATTATTTCATAATCGTCTTCTGTATTACATCATTAATTATTTTTCTCCCAGTCAGCCTCCCTCACCAGTCAGTAGGTGGGGCTAACGGTTCTACAGATAAAGTGAATCTGCTGTCAGGCTGTTTTGCAAATTGAACAATCAGATGTTACTCACCAATAAACAAGTCGTGGCCACAGTTTAAATTATTTTAATAATGTTAAACAATGAATTTAAACTTTTACTAATCTTTTAATCAATCTTTATAGTTTTCTTCTATTCATTTAATGTATTTTTGTTCTATTGAGATTATATGTATGATATTTATTTAGAAAATGTATCTATTTATTGGATTGTGGCACTTTTGGCCCTCCATACTGAGGAGGAGTGAATGTAAGCAGAGAAGCTGCAGACCCTTAACTTATTCCATGCAGGATGAGGACAGAGACTGAACTTTTTGAGTCTTGATAATTTTTTTTTTTTTTTTGCCTTTCTTTCTGGAACACTTGCTGGAGAGCTCTCGTGTTGTTGGTTTTTCTAAAACCCAGCCAAACCTCTCCGACCATCAAGTTCAGGACATTTTGTTTCCTCCTCAAAACTTAATATTTGTAGTATGAACACGCATGCCCTCCAAGAAGAGGAGGAATTTCTTATTTAATGCGTAAAAAGAAAATGTTCGTCTTTGCTGCGTAATTACGCAATTTGTGTGCGCATAGGACACAATTCACTATCACCAGCTTCTCTCTCAACGGCAGGACTTAGAATAAAGACTGACTCCAAACAGCAGAAACTTTTTTTAAGAAAAAATACAAAAAAAAAACACTTTCGCACAATTCAGGACCAATGTTCTGCGCATTCTATCTGCCTAGTGCTTCAACTTTGTAGTTCTCGTGTCAGACATTCTTTACATATATGTACAGAGCCAGTCCAAGGTTTTATGGGGCCCTGGGCAGAATTTAATGGGGGGCCATCTATCAGTTAAGGTCATTGCCAAACAACCACAAAAGCAAGTCTTTCATATTGTCTATGCTTTTTTTTTCATTCTTTGTTAACCTTTGCTAGTTATAGTATTCTTTTTGGCTAACTAGAAATCGTTAAAGGCATTCAATTTTTTATTTTTTTTTGTCTTATACTGTCTCTTGCAGTAGATAGCCTACCAAGCATTAGCTCCAAAAAAACCTAATGCAATTTCCTGCAGGCTAAGGTTTAGAAAACCTGGTCCAAGAAACTTTCATAGCGATTTATGAGAACAATATTTCACAAACAGTAAATCAACCATTTGCGCTGTCTTTACAAGAAGCACATTTTTTTAAACCTGTCCTGTGAAATTTCATGATGTTTGGGACCCCCCAGACCAGCAGGGGGGGCCCAAAGCAACCCACATACAGCTCAGTCCTTGGGCAGGCTCTGTTTATATATTACTATATATATTGATGTATTTATACTGGCCAAACTTTTTTATACATAGAAGTATTGTTCTCGTACAGGTCTTGTTTGTGTTTGTGCACACACACACACACTCACACCTGTCTGTATATCCAGCTGAGGAAGGGCTAAGAAGTGTATCTTATTTAAAAAAGAAAAAAAAAAAGTGTCCGACTTCTCTCACTTTCATAGAGATTTTGAGTGTGTCATGATTTTCTACTTGTATTTTTGTACAAAATCTATAAAAGGGGCAGCCCTGCAGCATTGTTGTTCGCATCTACATTGGTGGTTTAGACGTGCAGAGGGGGCACAATCTGACCTCACACAGTGTTTACAGTATTTACCCACATGCTTCTTAAATGGCACAGTGACTCCAGCTTCACCAGCCGAGTAAACAAAGCACCACTGAGGCTCCTCTTGACTGTGTTTCCAGTCCACACGCACTCAGAACACACTCAAATCGGAAGTCTCAAAGTGAAAGATCCCAGATCAGAGTCACTGTTTGGATAGAGCTAATACCTCTGTGTGCTTTGTTTTTTTTTTAATATATGGAGATAAGTTTTATTTGAACCACTGGACTCATTCCAATTTTGCCTAGACTTTGGAGAGAGGAGGAAATGTTTTTGAAGTGCTTCATCTGTTATTGCGCAAATTGCATCAAAAAATAGTATTTAACCTTTTTCTGTACCTGTTGGCTAAGTATAGCAGGCTATTTGTTTGTTTTTGTTTGTTTTTTTTATATTATGGCATGGCAAATAGCATTTGTATTTCAGATTCAGGTATATGTAGCTATAGCTGTTGTGTTTAAGATTTTTAAAAGAATAATAACATGAAGATATTTATGTAAACTGACTGTACTATAAGCAAAGATTGTGTGTTTTTATGTATGATAATGATGATCAACGACAGGCACTAGGACGGCCATCTTTGGTGGAAGATGATTGTGGTCCAGGAGTTTCCTTTTAAAAAAAGAAGAAAAAAAAATCCTCTGTTGTCCTTCTTTTTCTTTCCCATTTGTGCAATATGTTGTGTTTGATCATGTTTTGTCCACTTCAGCCAAGATCATTTGATGTCTTTTTGCTCAAAAACCAGCCAACATTTGGGTCAATCACTGCCTCTCAGACCTCTGTACAGATTGTCTTTTTTTATTTGTTTTTTTTTTCTTCCAAGAAGGAAATAAAATCAGCTGGAACTGAAAAAAAATGTTTCACTCCTTAAATTGTGTTTTTCATGAATGTTATTAAATATATGAAGACAAAAATTACTTTATTTGACAACTGTTGTGGGAAAAGTAGCACTTTTTGGTAAGGTCATTAATGGCCCTTCACCTAAAGTGGCATATTCTCTGGGCAGAACTCTCAGAATTTATTAGGTTATGTATGATTTCTTCATTTCCCTGTTTCTAGGATAAATCTGCCAAGATATTAGACATCTAGATCCACCATGATATGTTTGTAAGCTGCATAAACAGGTCACAGAACTCTTATACATGCTGCAACATTCAGCTGGTTTATTGCACCAAATTTGCTATTTGATATATATTAATATTTTAAAGAAAAACAGGTACACCGTACTCCTAAAAAAGCAATTAGATTTTTTTTTTTCCGCCATCTTTTGTGTTACAACAAAGTAATTTCTTACTTATTTTGGTAAAAGAGCCATTTTTGATCAAGGCTGATATTAAAAGGATATTACATAGACTGGTGTTTCTTACTTAACTTAAATAGAATATATGACCTTTAAGCACTTTTATCTTCTGATATATATATATTTTGTATCTCTTCATTATGCTTTTTGCATAATGTGCAAGGTCAAGGACGTGATGTAGGAGTAAAAGGGGCTAGGTGGGGGACCCAAGAGTTGGGGGGTAGTTCAGGGCATCCATGCAAAAAAGGAGCACTCTCAAATTACAAAATCTCCAAAATTACCAATGTGCTACAGTTGTAAAGGGAATAAAATAAATAAGCTTTTTTAGTGATATGCACCATGAAAAAAAATCATAAAATGCTAAGATTTAGTGGGGAAGTGACTATATATCTTTCTAATCTAATCTATCTCTGGCTGTATGTTGAGTAGTGGGGGTCCCTGGGAGGTTGCAGAGAGATGAACTCAGCACCCCACCTCCCCATCCCGAAGGATCATTCATGCAAGACACCCCTCTAAAAAAGAAGCAACTCCCCTAATGTTTTTATATTTTGTTTTTATCCTAGCAAAGATGCTGCATTGTCCCTATTTTACCTTCTACAAATCTGATGCTGTGTTTACATTCTGCTTGCGCATGTCAGATATGCTTGCATGGGAGTGTTTTCCAAGTGAGCCGCTGCAGCAGATCGCCAGTCAATGGCCAGCCAGCGAATCAATAGGAGTGGCCTCATCCTTCCATCTCATCCTCCCGTTTGATTCCGCACGTGCAAAAAACGTGGCTGCCATGGAAACGCTGTATCCAAGAGAGAGAGAGAGGGGTTGCAATCCACTAGGGAGTAGCATGGTGGGGGTGTGTGTGAGTGTGTATGTGTGGAAAAGGGACATAGACTGATGCATCAGGGTGGGGTGGGTGGATGAGTGGGTGGGGGTGGTAGACATTTCTGCAAGGCATGACTGGAATAAAGGAACAGTGTGTGTGTGTGTGTGTTAAAGGGAAGGGAGGCAGAAGAGGGTAAAGAGGGGAGGGTGTTTGTCTGTCCTGGTGGATTGTGCAGGAGACTGCTCCCAAATCCAATTAATTCCTTCTGGATGCGTTCATTTGTCTCGTACATCTGACGAGAAAGACAGAGAGAGGGACCCCTGAGGTACAGTATTTAGTGTATATCAATTTACGCCCTATTCCACAGGAGACGCTGGTAATTATTTCCATCTCTCATTCGTTCGCTCTCTGTCAGGAGACCAGGGTCGTCTCCAGCTTTCCCTCTGACATCCCAGGCTTCGTAATAAGAAAGAGACGAGGCAGGGGCCCAAAGACGGCACAGTCGGCCCCACCGCATGTCTGCACATAAGCTTTGCATCAGGCAGGAAAGAGCATGTGAGGTGTCCCTGTTTTTCAAAGTCCTTTGAGTCAGGACAATAAAGAGACCTGGATACGGAGCTGCCACTTTGACCCACATAAAGACACATGCGTGACTGCTCGGTGCCCTTAACCTTCATGCCTGATTACTGCAGTTTGTTTGTGTCCCAGCTGAACCTGAGTGAATCTGACAAGATCGAGTCAAGGTGTCTGCTTAGGCTACAGACCGAAAGGAAAACAGAAACCACACGAGGTGTTTGTGACTGTGTGTGGCTCTATGTGTGTGCGCTAAGTCTAGAGGAAAATGGCAGGTTTGCTTGGATTTAAGTTTTTACCACATTTTTTTGTAATTCAGTTTTGTACATAACAAGACTGTATGTGTATATGGCATAGATTTGGCTTAAAAAAAGCTGTTTTATTATCCAATCATGATATGTTTGTGGCAATTCTAGTCTCAGCTTCCTGTTCTTAGATGAAATATTGGCCTCAAATATTAACTTCTGCTGCTGTACCCTGTCTATCATTCATTGTGTTGCATTGGTATTCCACAGCTCAAGCCATTGAACACTATGGTCTCATTCTTCAACAAGTCTGCCTGTATCTGATAGCTAAGGTCTCCGAATTAAACAGTTTTTTATTATCTAAACACTGGTGTTTATTCAGTTTTAGTTCTGTTAATTATGGTTATTTACCACTTATACCATATCAAAACGATAATAAAGATTGAAGGATTAAATCAGACCAAAAACAACACATTAAGAGTTTTTTGATACCTGCTATAATTCTTTTATTTTTAGAACATTATACTAATCTCCAAAGCTCTTTCTCAGATCTTTGAAAAAAAAAAAAATCCAATCAGCTGCTCTTGCTTCAAAAATCATAACTTTAAACTCACCTAAAATCCTCTTTCTTTGCCCCTCTCATGCATTGTTTGAATTTTAGAAAGTAATCTTCATTGCATTTATGCTATGCATAATTCTGGATGGATGGATGGATGGATGGATGGATGGATGGATGGATGGATGGATGGATGGATGGATGGATGATTAGCCTTCATTTTCTACTCACCCCCATGCTGAACAACACTCTGGAGTACTTTTTTGATATCTCAAATGCATCTGGAGATCTGGGAGG